>NC_072013.1:40840243-41105243 GCF_027791375.1 Indicator indicator
CTCTAAAGCATTCCTATGCCTGAGTAGGTGACACTCTAACAGTCCCCTGCCCCTTGGGGCTTTCTTTATCCCCTAATATCAATAAAGCTAATGATACTTTTTTGCCCTCAAAACCTAATTATCATAGAATCATAGAATCAGCTAGGTTGGAAGAGGCATCCAAGATCATCCAGTCCAACCTATCACCCAGCCCTATCCAATCAACTAGACAATTACTTCTGGAGTCATGAAGATTTCATAGCTCACTACTCTTTAGCCACTTGCTCACATCTCTTTTTGACAAAGGAGAAAAAGTTGTGCATTATGAACTTTGCCTTTCAGTTAAATGTTAAAAACCTTTCCCACTGTCACCAATGGTGTTCTTAGAAACATGTTCCTGAAATAAACCAAGTGCCTTTAAAGGAACTCTGGCACTTCTTTTCAATTCCTCCTTAAGGCTAGCTTCTGAGTTGAACTTTTCAAATAGGTTGACTAAATTACTGCATCAAGTGCAGAAAATGGAGATTTCCTGATTTGCATGCATTAGATTTGCATTTCCTGCTCAAAATGCATGGAGGAGTCTTTTTAGTACCATGATACATTCTGATACCAAGATCACTCTGAATTACATTCATGCCAGTTATATTCTGAGATGAAGGATTATGAGACCATGATCTCTCTCTCCCAATCATTGCATTTTTCACAGCTCTTTGCACCACTTCGAAGAAAATATACTACAGACTGTAGTGTTCTAGATACATAAATGACTGACACAGTGAAAAACAAAACAAACCCAACTCAAAAAAAACCCAAACAAAAGAAAAAACCCCAAACCCAAACAACAAGGGTGCAAGTGAAAGAAGTGATGCGGACCTTTAAAGTCAGCACAAAATTGAACTAAAAAGAGGAAAAAAGGCAACAGCTCAAACAATAGGATTTATTTTAAGTCAATTTACTAAATTGTGATAAATTCTGAAACAGGTAAAATGCATTTTCATCTGAAAGCTAAGTCTGTCACAGAATCACAGAATGTTAGGGGCTGGAAGGGACCTCAAAAGATCATCCAGTCCAACCCCCCTGCCAGAGCAGGATCACCTAGAGCAGATCACACATCCAGGTGGGTTTTGAATATCTCCAGAGAGGAAGACTCCACAACCCCCCTGGGCAGCCTGTTCCAGTGTTCTGTCACCCTTACAGTGAAAAAATTCTTCCTCATGTTTCCATGGAACCTTCTATGCTTCACCTTCTCCCATTGCCCCTTGTGCTGTCATTGGGCACCACTGAGCAGAGCCTGGCTCCATCTTCTTGGCACTCACCCTGCACATCTTTATCAACATGAATGAGGTTACCCTTTAGCCTCCTCAGCTCCAAACTAAAGAGCCCCAGGTCCCTGAGTCTCTCCTCTTCTGTTGATTATGGTAAGGCTTGTCATTTTGTACTCTTTAATTTGGACGGTGGCTTTCACTGCAGCATTTTGTACATAGCTGCATTTTGTTTGCCTTACTAATCATGGATATTACTCAGTCTTAGAAGATGAGCCTTTCTATATTTGCAAGCTTCTTGTTAATGTGCTATGGAATTCAAAACCTATGGGACTTCAGGACTTTAATTTAAGCCTGTGGCAACGAAGATGCAGCTGTTCATTTATAAGCAATCATCACAGCTACAGAAGTTATAATATTAAATTTGAAAAGCCACTTCCCTGAACTTTAAAAATGATTAAATTAGGAAAGAATCAGTGTGGGGGTTTTTTATTAGAAAAAGTTTTACTCATTAACTTTCTTCCAACTTTAAAATCAAACCAATTTTACATAGCATTCCACCTGAGCTTGCAAAAGGTTTGCATTTCAGATTAAGTAGCAGGATTTGATTATTATTGTACTGCTTTGCTCCTCATATACACAATTAGAATATGTCATCAATTATGACCTAGTCAAGAGTCTTTAGAGGTTGGTATTATGAATTTCATTCTACATTTGGCTCAGGTGCAACTCAACATTGCTACCAGAATTTATTTAATGACATTTCTGTCTGTGAATTAAACCAGAACTATAAAGTAGTGTTACTCACTGGTATTACAGAATAAAGCCATAAACAAAGCAGAAGATTCTATCAGCATAGGAAATCTACAGATCTCACATCTGTGGACACCTACAGACAGCAACATACAAAATGCATTTTTTTCACTAGGATAGGACAGCTGCATACCTGTGCTACAAGTTACTTTTTCAAAGAGGATGCTCTAGTTTGTAGGACTAGTATAGTATCCCGGTGCAAAGGGCTGATCAGGAGAGAGTCCAGACACTTTCTGAAACAGTATCAAATCTGAATTCCTACAGCTGAAGCCCCAAATTCTGCTGTGTTAGGTGAGGCCTTAGAAAACTTGGCAAGCAAGCTTGCAGAGCAGTGTCAAGACAATCAAATGATATCAATGACAGTAATACTTTCATGTGGATTACAAAACCAGGATCACATTACCATGGCTCTCTTTGTTGGCAAATAAGAGGACGTTTCCTTAAGTGTAGCAGCTCAATTCTTTCATTCCTAGTAGCTCCTTAATATTTTCTGAGTACAGCTAAGATTTCTTCTCCAATGAACAATTTAAGGATCAACAAGATATTAGACCTTTACGTATGCCCAAATATATATAAGACAAGAGACAGCTTTCTCATTCATAGAATCATTTTGGCTGGAAAAGACCTTTAAGATCATCAAGTCCAACTTACTTGTGTTCACCCAGCACTGACAGGTCACCACTAAACCATGTCCCTCAGCACCACATCTACCCACTCCGGGGATGGCAACTCCACCACTTCCCTGGACAGCCTCTTCCAGGGCTTGGCAACCCTCTTGGTGAAGAAATTTTTCCCAATGTCCAACCTGAAGCCATTTCCTCTTGTCTTATCACTTGTGATTTGGGAGAAGAGAACAACCCCTACCTCACTCCAATCTCCTTTCAGGGAGCTGTAGAGAACAGGGAGGTCTCCACTCAGCCACGTTTTCTCCAGGCTAAATAACCCCAGCTCCCTCAGCTGCTCCTGCAACACTTGTCCAGACCTTTCCAAGCTTCCTTGCCCTTCTCTGGACACACTACTTCTTTCCCCCAGTGAATTTTTTCTCTTCATCATCTTTGGAAGGCAGCATTTTCTGAAGAAGAACATGACTTCCAAAATACTTAATTGTCCAGATTTGGTGATCTTCCTAGCTCTAGGTTCCTTTCCTTCCAAATCTAGCCAAAGCCACGAAACTCTGCAGCAATAATCCTCAAGGAACCAAGAGTAAAAAGTTTAAAGTTTCCCAAAGCAGACAGAGGCTCCTTTCAAACACAGTTTCACCTTTTCCTTGCAGACACCCTGGGGACTTCCTTCAGTAGCACCAGACAGATGCAAATAAATGTAAACTCTAGAAAAAAAGTCTGGTGTAAGCTGTTGGCATTTTAACAGTGGAATGTCTAAAATTGGGTGGTGTGGAGGCCACAAGCTCAGGTAGATTAGAATTTTAGGAGGACAGGATACAAGGAATTTTGACTCCTTCGTCTGTTTCTCAAGAACCTCTCCACAGTAGTGGTGAATAGCAGAGAGCAGCAAGAGAGAAAAGCTACCTAGTTTTATACCCTACATTTATTTACAGTGATGAACAATCACCAGGAGAACTGCTTTCTGTAAAATATAGTAACAGGCAGCAGGAAAAGAGATTTACATGCAGTAAGATGGCATTAGGTGCTGGATATCTCTAAGAGCTGTATTTCCTTATTTGTTATGACAGAAAGCTCTGGTGCACACAGTTCAGAATAAGTAACTTAAAGATGATGTACCTCTCCAATAAAATTATACAAGACAATAGTTTGTTGCAGTCTGGTATTGTTGGCATTATTAAAGACTGTTTTTTGAGGCATATATGCAGAAGGAAGTCTAAGTCTAAATTTTGTGGTTCAGCTTTGTCCTCTCCTGAAAGTGCATGTATATAAACTCTGAAAAAAATGTGATTTTTAGTTTTATTAATGCTAACATGACAGATTTTGAATGTGGTATCTTTGCTCCAGACTTCTGGCATGGTGTTGTAAATTCTCACCTGGATGCATTCCTGTGTGGCCTGTCCTAGGTGATCCTGCTTTGGCAAGGCGGTTGGACTTGATGATCTCTGGAGGTCCCTTCCAACCCCTAACATTCCATGAAATTTTATTTACCCTACTCGAGGGTGATTTAACCCTGTGGGTTTCAATCCAAATGTTGTACCTTCAGTGTGCTCCTTAATGAATACTGATAATAATAATGACTGAGTTACATAAATATCCCACTCTTTGTGTGTGCTGTTTGAGATTGTCAAACAGGTTGCCCAGGGAGGTGGTGGAAGCCTCATCCCTGGAGGTTTTTGCAGCCAGGCTGGATGTGGCTGTGAGCAACCTGCTGTAGCGTGAGGTGTCCCTGCCCATGGCAGGGGGGTTGGAACTAGATGATCCTTGGGGTCTCTTCCAACCCTGACAATTCTCTGATTCTATAATTTATTTTATCATTGTGTCTTGTTATAATTGCATTTCTTCCCAAGTTGACTCTAAACCAAATCTTCAAAAGTCAACCCCTTCAAGACACTTTCTCTGATGCAGTCACCACAAGGTGGTTATGATGGTATCATGTAAGTGACTACAGTGTAGATGTTCATTTGGGAAGCTGTCAAATGCCACCTAACTACTATCAGATTGAAGGAGTTAACAAGAAATCATAACAAGCAGAAATTTCATGTGCTAGTGAAGATTAGAAGACATTTTTTCTGAGCAGGAGTTTGAATCCTGTTCAGCTACCTAATGCATATCTGCCTACAGCATATGTCATGAAAAGCTCCCAGGAAATGTGCTTCTCAGACCTCCAAAGTCATAACCATCTTAGGAAGTACCCAAATAAAGATCTTCCTCTGCTCACTGCATTTCTCTGCATAAGAGGATACAAATATAGGTTGGAAAAACTAAGATTTATCCACATTCTACTCAAGAGTATCATCTAAGCCAATTGCTATTCAAATGCTCCTGGTATATGATCTATGCAGTGTGGTATGGCTGAACAGCCAAGATAACAGAGTAAAAAAAAAAAAAAAGGCAACCCTCAGGGAATCCAGCAGGATAAGCCTTTAGAATTTAAAAAATGTCACCAATGAGATCAGCTTTTCTTTGGGGGAGATGTATTTGGCTTGTATCTTTTCAACACACAAGAGAAAGCTATTTTTACTATAAACTTCAGGTGCATTCTAGTCATGTCCTGATGTACCCACAGATATCACTTGCCTGAGACAGCAAGGATTCAGAACTAACTTTTTGTGTTTACAGTATTTCTCACAGCGATAACACCAACTTTGCTAACCCACACTACAGTATCTCATCTAACAGGTCACCTGGAGGGTGTGAAAAAATAGAGGGAACTACAGTCTGCTGCAAATCTACCATAAAGGATTCAGACAGGGAGGGCTTTTTGGGTTGGTTTTTTTTCAGTGTCAGGAAAAGAGCACTATATTCTTCAGAACTTGGAGGTTGATTAAAGCAAATGGATGTGGAAAAGAAAGTAGGGCAATCAAAAATAAAAAAGGATGAAGGTAAGGCTTTGCTTTGTCCATGGGGAAGGAAGATATTTTTTCTATAAATAAGCATAAAGTATAAATTAAAAAAAAAAAATTACTGCCACCTAAAATTCATTAAATAAGAACAGAATATGCACAGAGTTTGAAAGGAAAAAAACCCAACAAACCATCTCTGATAATGTTAATAAGATATCTTAAGTCTTTTCACATCAGATACCAGGCATTTTTGCAGCTACTACTATAAAGCTCTGCTCTCTTTGAAGCATTTAACATAACAACCAGATGGCAAATATAGAGCAAACCAACCCCCTAACTGCCATTGCTCCTTTACTCCTCCTCCAATAAATGATGGATGGAACATGACTAAAACAGAACTACACTAAAAAGTGGAGTTTATACACATGGATTTTTACACATATAAACAAGAGGCAGTGCCACCTTGTCACTGTGAGCAAGTCACCTTCATTTCAAGGATGTGCATTTGAGACACACAGCTCCCCAGTGGGTCAAAATTAAAATGGAAGTGAATCAATTTTGTAATTATTAATATAATAGACAAGAGCTAGGGAGGTGAGCCATCAATTCTAATTAAAGGCTGCAATTAAAGGATACTTCAATCAATCATCTCTGTGAAAGTATACTCTATTGATTGCTACATTAATTATTAAAATCATATTAAAATAAAATTCAGATTTAGTTATCTGCCAGCTACTTCAAAATAGTATTCTGAGTCTTAGAGCTAAATCAGTGACATCACAACTAGGACTAAAATTTCTTTTCTTTTTGTTTTTTTTTTTTTTTTTTTTTTTCTCTAAGGAATAGCATGAAACACTCTCTCAGGTACTCAACTACTTGTTCTTAGAAAGGATACACAAGAATTTTGCCTTCTGTTCCAGTCTATTACCTTTAACTCCCTATGGCAGACCTTCAGCACTTGCTTGACCTCCAGCAGGATTTGTCAGAATACCAATGTATGTACTGCAATCATACACAAATATTGCACAATCCTAAACTAAGTACATTAAGAACCTTGGGCAAGAGGCAAAACCCAGAACTGGTTTTAGAAGCAATAGGGAGAACAGTTAAAATACAACTCATCATTTTGCAGCTCAAGCTGACATAAAAACAGAGGTAAAGCAGAGCTAATGGTTAAAATAGTTAAAAAGCTAACGGCCCACGAGGTCCCTGACTCAGGCATGTCTTATGTTCCTGTGAAGAAAAGGAACATAAGACAGTAGTTGAAAAGAGAATCAAGTGGGCCAAAAGATTCAAGTTAAGGCCAAGATCAAGTTGAGAAAAGAGCATAGAAGGCAAATCTGCTTCCAGACACAAAAGATGCAGAGCAATGGCTGTGGCAAGTAAGAATCGTGACAAACTGCTTCCCACCTTTGTCCTTGCATAAAAAGGACTCTGTTTATATCATATCTGGCGTGATACAAACATGCAAAGCTATTGCTGCATTGTAAAGTATAGATCTTATCAGAATTATCACACACAGTTTATTAATATCTGCAGCAAGCTGATGTAATGACAAGAAAGTAATTTACAGCCAAAACCCTCGTGATTTCAGCTGCGTAAGTGCAGTACCCAGTGTCCCAACATCATTGCTTTCCAACCTTAGCACAACTCTCTCTCAAATACTATTTCCATCCAGGTGCTATCAAAGACCACAGACCCATGACTTTGAGAGAAGACAATTACACAAATGCTAAGAACTATCTCCTTAAAAAAAAAAAAAAAATCTTGATTTTCTTTTGCTAAAAAACAACTCCTCCAAATTGTCAAATTCCACAGTTGATTTTAAGCTGGTAATTGTACCAGCAGGCAGCCAGGCTACAGAATTCTATGACAATAAATCTATGGATTTATGACTGCCACCCACTGCTACCAACTGTGCTGCAACGATGGGCTGTAACCAGAAAAAAAAAAAAACACACACCAAAATCAAACCCCAAACCCACCTTAAAAAACACGTGAAGGAACAAACGGAATAAAAAGCAAGTTATTAATAGCAACAGTACTTTCTTTCTTTCTTTCATCCAATGGCCATGCTAGCAGGAATGAAAGCACAACCATCCCCTAGTCACCAAAAATCCCAGCTGCTTCTTCAAAAACAAAGATCAAACTTTACAAAATAATATTTTTTTATTTTTTTTTAGTTAAAGAATCTAACTAAATAGCTTGCTTCTCTTAATTGTGCCCCAAGAACCTTAGCTTCCTCTGAAAGTCAAGTCAGTAACAGCAGGCAAAAGCAGCAGGTGAGATGGAACAGGCAATGGCAGCAGGTGAGATCAGCCATGGATGTCATATGCTGTCTGGCTGAATGCATAAACACAGGTTTCAAAAGCCTCCTATTGATTTAGACCCACTAAACTCAGTCTACTGAAAAACACTGCAAAACTAGGTTGTTTTTCTTTGTTGTTGTTGTTTGTGGGGTTTGTATGTTTGCTTTGGGTTTTGGTGTTTCGAGTTTGGTTTGTTTTGGTTTTCGGTTTTTGGTTGGTTGGTTTTGTTCTGTTGCACATATGACACTTTAGAAGGCAGAAATCTCCTAAAATACCTAGAGAAATGAAGGATTTACCTGTTACTGAACTCAGCCTGCTAAAAACACTACAAAACTAGGGGTTTTGTTTCTGGGGTTGGTTTGTTTGCTTTGGTTTTTGGTGTTTTAGTGGGTTTTGGGTTTTTTTTTTGGGGGGGGGGCTGTGTTTGTTTGCTTGGTTGTTTGTTTTCTGTTGCAAATATATCACTTTAAAAAGCAGAAATCTCCTAAAATACCTAGAGAAATAACGGATTTACCTGTTACTGAACTCAGCCTGCTAAAAACACTACAAAACTAAGGGATTTTTGTTGTGGGGTTGGTTTGTTTGCTTTGTTTTTTGGTGTTTTGGTGGCTTTTGGGGTTTTTTTGGGGGAGGTTGTTTGGTTGGTTGGTTTTTTTTTTTCTGTTGGAAATATTTCACTTTAGAAGGCAGAAATCTTCTAAAATACCTAGAGAAATTAATTATTTACCTGCTACTGAACTCAGCCTGCTAAAACGCTACAAAACCAGGGGGTTTTGTTTGCGGGGTTTGCTTCTTTGCTTTGTTTTTTGGTGTTTTGGTGGTTTGATTTCTGTTTGTTTGGGTTTTTTTGCTTGCTTGGTTGTTTTTTTTTTTTTTTTCTGTTGCAAATATTTCACTTTAGAAGGCAGAAATCACCTAAAATACCTAGAAAAATGACTGATTTAGCTCTTACCTTTCATAGTGCAATCCACATTTCTACCACATTAATTTCCTCATGTTACCCACACAACATATCATTTAATCACATTTAACACAGACAATCAGTGATGGAGATTTATACTGATTTATGATTTCAGAGAAAGCTTTGTACAATGAATATCAATGCCATTGTTCTAGATCACTTACCCTGTGAAATAGCTATTTAGAAAATTTAGATGACAATTATTGTTCTAGATCACTTACCCTTTGAAATACCTATTAAGAATATTTAGGCAACAATTAATAACTCTTCTCCTCAATCAGCTTTTCACTGTTTACAAAATTATCATAAAGTCAACAGTGCTTACTAAAGATCACTAAGAATTTCAAGAACAAAAGCACAGCAACTGAAGATCACTAAGAATTACAAGAACAAAAGCATAGCAATTAAAGATCACTAAGAATTACAAGAACAGAAGCATAGCAGCAAATATTTTAAAGACAGCCACAATAGATGAAGTAATTTGGGGTTTTTTACAAGCACAAACACATTAGCAGCAGGTTAGCTATTGAATTTTCTTGCCAGTGTGAGAAGAGTGTGTATGCATCTTGAACAGGAAGCTAAAGCAAAAAGAAATCTTTAAAGTAATTACCTGGGGAAAAAAAAAAAAAAAAAGAGAAAAATAAGAAAAAAAAAGAAAAATAAAAAGGAAAATGGAAAAAAAAAAGGAAAATGGAAAAAACTCTGGAAAAATAAATAAAGGAAAATGGAAAAAAACCTGGAAACATAAAAAAGGAAAACGGAAAAAACCCTGGAAAAATAAAAAAGGAAAATGGAAAAAAGCCTGAAAAAATAAAAAAGGAAAAAGAAAAAGGGAAAATTAAAAAGGGGAAAAGAAAAAGGAAAAAGAAAAAAGGAAAAATAAAAAAAGGAAAAGGAAGAAAGGAAAAAGAAAAAAGGAAAAAATTAAAAAGGAAAAAAGGAAAAAAGAAAGGAAAAAGGAAAAAAAGGAAAAGAAAAAAAAGGATAAAAAAGGGGAAACAAAAAAAGGAAAAAAAAAAGAGAGCATAACACAAAGCAACAACCACTATCAATTTTATGCAACCAGCCTGTTCTGCTCCTTCAAGTGCCTTAGGCTCTAGGGACAGGACTTTAAAAGCAGTTACATTTGTACAATAAGTGATGTGTTCACTTTTCCTCACAACAGTGATTAAAATGGCTCAGCGAAACAGTTACGCAGAAGGGAGTTAATCATCAAGGATTAGGTAAGCTGCCTCACGAAATTCTGGCTTTTCCTGTCATATGAAACTACTTTGAAAAATTGAAACTATCCAATCTGATTCCATCTTTATTTTTTGTTTATAACTGACAGTCCTCTGTTTTCTCTGATGTGCCATGAGATGGAGGCATCCACAGGTAGTCTAAGATGTCTAATTTCATAGACCAGGAACAAAAACGACCTCCCTAGTTTCACTGTAAATTTATATCTCATCTACATGATGGTAATATTTTTATGCCTCATTTACCAAGGTGTTTTTCTTTTTTTCTTCAAATTTTCTGTTGGTTTTGCTGTTGTTCTTTTTGGGTTTTGGGTTTTCTGTTTGATTGGTTTGGTTTGGTTTGGTTTTGGTTTTCTTTATCTGTGTTTTTTTGGTGTTTGTTTTGGATTTTTTTTTTGTGTGTTTGTGGGTTTTTTGCTTTTTTGTTTTGTTGGGTTTTTTTATTATTCAACCACAGTTTTTACAAAGCCATTTCTAAAGCTGCCTCTACAGTAACTCTCAATAATTAACACAAATACCTTTTTTTTCTTTGGTATGTTACATTACCAGGAGGTGTTAGGTATTAGGTAATAGGTTGGACTTGATGATCTCTCAGGTCTTTTCCAACCTGGTTGATGCTGTGATTCTGTGATTATAAGCAGATCAAGAGTAACTACTAACCAACAGCTATGATCCTGAGCACATTTCTTTTTGTCTTTGAAAAATTATTTTTTTGCTAAGAAAGACTGCAAATATTTAATTCTTAACCAGAATGAACTAAAAAATTTAGCCATTTATGTTACAATTCTTTTTACAGCCATTCACTTTTGGAAACTGTCTCTTTTAATAAGGGTACCTGCTAGAAATACGTAGACTGTTAGTCCAGGATTCCTTTCAAAACCATTTTATTTGGATTCAGTCTTATTAGTTGTATTTATACTGTGTTTATTGTTCTCAGCCTTGATGTAAAATATCTGTCAATAGCAAAATGCATCCAGCTAGTTGGTCAGTTTATTTGCAATACCAGTTCATAACATTTAGTCCCCCTTAATCTCTACATACTACTCTCTCCCAACAAACACCATTATTTTTAGATTCAAACCCTTCACTAAAATAAGATTAGAAATATGGCTTTGAATGAGGATTTCACTAGATTGTTACAACAGAAAATGATCATAATAAAGTTAGAAAGACTTACATTTCAATCCAAACCAAAACCGAGTCTTGCAGACCATCATAAAACACTGCATTTTTTTTTGTTCTGATTAGGTACAAACAATATCTTAGCTCTTGGCAAAGAGGCAGCTGGCAGTGGATCATTACACTGTGAATATGGTAATCTGTATTTACTATTTCAAGGAGTGCAATGAGTGAAAAGAGAAACTGAGGAGAGCTTTACACGTTTTGCAGATTATTGGAAATAATCAGACCCTTGGTGAGTTGATGAATATTAAAATGCAAAAACAAACAAACAAACCAAAAAGTAAGTAATTCCATGTGTAGGTGCAGACATTGAAGGTCCTGACAGGCATGTGGAAAGAGACTAAAATCAGACAAACAGCTAAATCAGTTATTACCCCAGTTGCACGTAACACCCTTCTGACAGATGCTGCTGCCCCTGCAACAGCGGCATCTGAACAGATTAGAAATGAACTCCTGAACCTTCAGTTTTCAGCCTGACATATCAGCATAAACCAAAATTGAAATGGGTTCACCTTAATATGCTGGGCTCAAACCTGTGGCAGTTCTGGAGTTGATCTGTGAGTGGATCATCTGATCCTGTCATGAGAACAGAAAGGTCCACCGCCTGGGTTTAATGCGAGAGAACGTTCTGAACGAACAATCAAACACCAGAAATACAAGAATTACCACAACAGCTAAAATTAGTGCTCTCCCAAACCTGGCACCTTGTTCCCAGAGGTGGCCAGTGTCAAACATTTAGAAGGAAGCCACAGAGAGACCCTGTGTTAGGTTTAATTCATGCAAATTCACTAATTGCATGTTCTGTTACTACAGTTTACTTTGCCATGGTAGCTCAGGCAGCGCGTTTTCCACACACTTTGAAACACTCCTCACCCCTCCAACAGAGCATTCTCTGACTGGGGCACATTTGTATATTATAACAAAGGTTTTGGAGATGCCTGGAAAAAGAACACAAAATCTGAATTATTGTCTGTTTGACATATGCTAAGCCTCATCAACAAAACGTGAGCTAATGAGAGGTTTGGAGAGATTCAGAGATGACACTTTGTGGAGAGAGCAGGGAGTAAAGACTGTGGTGAAAAAGCTGTGTATATGCAAGAGAACTAAAGCTAAATTCTGAAAGCACTATTCCACAATGCCATTTAAGTAATTTATATGTATTTTTAGTACTCTTTCAGGGGGTTTTGTATGCGGTTTTGTTTGATTTTTTGCTTGTTTATTTTGCTTGTTTATTTACAGTGGGCACAATATGAGAAAAAAATGCTTTAACTCAAGAAAGATTATTTAAAGTTTACTTCTGTGTACTTCACCACCCTCCTTTATCTAAGTGACTGTTCATTTCTATTTATTTTATCCTTTGGCTTTGTAAAACATTAACTCTAGTCTTTTAATTTGTTCAGCAGACACTAAGAAACATATCTGAACCTGGAATTCTGGTAGGGTAAAGAAATATCTTTAAACCTGAACAGCGCTCTATAATGAACGTCAGGACCAGTGAAAATAGATTATCCTTACATCCACATACAGGGAGGAAAAGGATGACCATGGCAACAACCATTTTTCAAAGCAGGATGGAATTTAAATGGTGCTCTGACAAAGAAAGTGCTATCAAAAGTCAGATTTTGTAGAAAAAGTTTCAATGGTCTAAAGAATGAATTCATTCCCTGGCTGATATTCTCTCTAAGCCAATTCGAAGTAGTTAGCAGGTGTGAACCAAATACTGTAGCATGTTTCCTGCTTTTTGCTTGTGTCCAGCCTTATCTATATCATATAAACAGTGCTAGAGACAAACAATGAAAAGCTCCCAAAAGCTAAAACAAAAAAAAACCCAAACAAAAGCCCCAAAAACTAAACAACCAAACCAACTTTGTACAACTCTATTCAGCTGGAAAACAATAAAAACCTATATTTAATAGCAACATACTTATTCCACTCTATGGTAATGGCTATTGTTGATCTCCTAGAAATGTATCTGGGCAGCTCTGTTCTGGAGGAAAAACACAGTAGCTAAAACCACCTAAACCCAGCTTCATTTTCAGAGAAGTATGATTCTACAGCTCTCCATCCACTGGCATTCAACCAGTCAGGTAGTTTCAAATCACATCAGTAAATTAAAGAGACGCAATCTGATTAGTGCAATATGGTCAAGCGATCCACAATGAACACAGACCTCAATACATGCCCTAGTTTCCTTTAGTGGACCAAGGTATTAATTTCTTAAAGGAACAGGGATTAATTTTTTTCTATAAAACAAAAACAAAGCAAACCAAACAAACAAAAACAGACACACACACAAAAAAAAAAAAAAAAAAAACAAACCACACACACACACACAAAAAACCACCAGCCACCCAAATGAACAATAAAAAGTGGTACAAAAATCATCAAATTGTATTTCCTCCCTGCTTTCTTAAAAGATGTGGGTTTGTGAGGTTTGTTTGAACAGAAATGGTTCTACTTAGATCAGTATGATTTTCAAATGTCTAAGTGGAGCTGAGCTCACAACCTTTATATTGGTTTTGAAAATAGAGTATGGCCAAGGCAGGGGTTTGGAACTAGATGGTCCTTGAGGTCCCTTCCAACCCTAACAATTCTATGATAACTTTTGATTATTAAGGCCAAGGTTTTACACACTGAGCTTCTGAATGGTTTCTCACCTTTCAGCTTTAACATGAGGGTACACCTTAGAGTGAGCCATACCAGAATTTTAAAAGCATGTATTGAACTCAAATGTACTGAATTTTGACCAATAATACATTACTCATGTGTCAAAATTTATTTAGTTTCTATATAAACTAGAGCTCTTTTCCATATCCACAGGAGATTAATTATCAGTCACTGCCCTAATTCAATATCTATCAAAATTACAGGTCTGGTTTTATGACTTCAGTGCAATTGTTCCCAGTTTCCAGGGAGGTGGTTGAGGCCCCATCCCTGGAGGTGTTTAAGGCCAGGCTGGATGAGGCTCTGGCCAGCCTGCTGTAGTGTGAGGTGTCCCTGCCCATGGCAGGGGGCTTGGAACTAGATGATCCTTCTGGTCCCTTCCAACCCTGACTGATTCTATGACTCTATGATTCTTCAGGGGAGGTCAGAATCAGGCTCTGTTTAGCAGTATGAACAAGAGTCTTTTTTTCTTTGCTTGAAAGGTATATCCCATTGAAAACATAAGAACTGCTCAACATCATGAAGCTCTTCTGATTTAGCTCTACAGTTCCTTAGGTGCTGTGGGAGACACATATAGATGGTCCACAGGAAGACTTTATAGGTGAGAGAAACCCAGTTGTACTAAATTTAAGGTACTTGGTATTACTTGGGGCAGAGAATAGGAGCAAACCCACTACTGTCTATATAAATCATTTCTATGTATCTGTCACTGGATGATGGAGAGTAATGCATGGGAGATGTTATAATTCCAATGGCAATGAATAAACTAAAAAATGAAGGGAATATAACACAGGAAAAATTTACCCTTCTCAAACTCCTAGCATGTGGAGTTCATAGTATTGACAATATATGTTTCTAAAACACATGAAATCCTTATTAAAAGACAAGAAGCACATTTTAAAACTAATTTAAAACCTGAAATTCAATATTTGAACTCAAAATCTGTTCTGCTTCAGAATACAAAAGTAGATGAAATTTACTTGATGTCTAAAACTAAACTGAGCTCACCCACCTAGGCTAAAGTGGAAATATACTCTCTCCCCCAAGTAGCTGCTAGGGAGTTTTATGTGTCTGGAAAAAACAAGAGAGTCATATTCTCCAAGATAATTTGAAAGGTGTGGTAGATGATTAAACCTGGAAATATATCAAGGTAGAAAAGCTGCCTCTCTTTGGTTGCTGATGAGCATGGGGGAAAGCCATGTCAGCTGAATTACTTCCCTGATAGCTCCAACTAGTTGCTGTGACACCAACCGAGAAGTCGGTCGTAGAAGAACATGTGGCAAAATCATCTTGCCTCAGCAGAAGAGTGCTTCACTTATTCCATTTGACCTTCACATTTATCAGTCATTTTTCAGTACAGCAAAGGATTCTATGGGTGTAATGTCATGCTGCAGAATAAAGGGCATGATACAACTAAATATTTCACAGTATCACAGTACATTAGAGGTTGGAAGGGACATCAAGAGATCGTCGGGTTTAACCCCCCTGCAAGAGCAGAATCATCAAGGGTAATCCACACAGGAATGCATCCAGGTGGGGTTGGAAAGGCTCCAGAGAAGGAGACTCCACAACCCCCCTGGGCAGCCTGTTCCAGGGCTCTCTCATTCTCACTGGAAAGAAGTTTCTCCTCATGTTGAGGTGAAATCTTCTATGTTCAAGTTTGTACCTGTTGTTTCTTGTCTCATTAGTGTGCACCACTGAAACGTAATTTGCCCCCTCCACCTGACACTCATCCCTCAGATATTGATACACATTGATCAGCCCTCTCAGCCTTCTCTTCTCAGGACTAAACAGCCCCAAGGCTCTCATTCTCCTCTCACAGGGGAGATGCTCACGTCCCCTAAGCATCCTTGTGGCTTTCCATTGGATTCTCTCCAGCAGGTCTCTGTCTCTCTTGAACTGGGGAGCCCAAAACTGGACACAGTATTCCAGGTGTGGTCTCACCAGGCCAGAGTAGAGGGGGAGAAGCACCTCCCTAGACCTGCTGGACACACTTTTCTTGATGCACCCCAGGATACCCTTGGCTCTCTTGGCCACCAGAGCACATTGTTGTCCTATGGAGAATTTGCTGTCCACCAGGACTCCAAGGTCTTTCTCCGTGGAGCTACTTTCCAGCAGGGCAGCCCCTAACCTGTACTGGTGCCTTTGGAGAAACAATTCTAATATTGTAAATAGATCCTCAAAACTACCACCAAGCAACTGATTGCTTTTGAAATATTTATCAATTTCACTCATTATTCATGCATATTCAAACTCAGATTGGAAGAAAACTGATCTAATCAACTGTGCTCAGGATTTTAACCATACACAATGATATGACATTCTCTCAGCTGCATTAATATTCTAGGTGGAACCCTCAATGTTTGTTTCATTTCTACAACTGGGAGATAAAATTGTCACATTTGGTTTCCTCATATTTTTCACGGGTTTATGCTTCATCAAGTGAGTCAAGTGTCTATGATTTTAAGTTTATTCAATTGTGCAACCACCCTTGAAGAAAACAAACAAACAAAAACCAAATCAAAATCATACTATTTTTTTTGATAATTGATAAGGTTTGAGTTATTGTTAAGGCACGTTGAAAACATTCCCAAATTCATATTTTTAAAATGGGATTTCCCACTGCCATGAAAAATTAAGCTGACTGAAACCATATTAACACAACACATGAAAACATTAGTTTTCTGATATTTGGTCTCTTCCTTCCATAAACAGGTCACCACACCACTAAGTGGGATTTGCTGGGTAATTAAGCACATAACTATATAAAATACATTCTCTAGGGAGAGAAAAGAAAGCTTACTGTTAAACACTTCTTAATTTGTTCACTGAGAACAAGACGTTAGTTGCCCATGGAGTTGCCCCTGCCTGGAGGTGTTCAAGGCAACGTTGCATGGAGCCTTGAGCAACCTGGTATAGTTAAGGGTGTCCCTGCCTTTGGCAGTGGGGTTGGAACTAGATGATCTTGGAGGTCCCTTCCAACCCAACCCATTCTATGACTCTATGAAATCCAATACTTTCTACCTTTTAAACGGCAGTGCATCCAGAACTTCTAACCAAATGTAACAAGTTTTATTTCTCATCCATTTTCTATTTACTGTGAACATTCAATATGGACATCTTTAAGAGCATATAATCTCCTTTCTATTAACAAAGTAACTTCTTCCTTTAGAATGGTAAAGGCAAACACAGCTAATGCTATTCCACTGAAAAGACTTTGGTTTTGTAAACATCAGAGAGCAATAAACCCTAATTAGAAATGCAAATCCCTCTTAGTATCCATCATTTTTCTTTTCCAATCCCTGTTCTAGTTGTGCCATTCTTTTCACATCACTTTGTCTCAAGATGGGTTATCATCAAACTAGTTAGGGATTTTCTTCTTTAGTTTCTATAATAGTTAGCTATTGCTTGAACTCCAACAGCCACCACTAGTGATAGTAGACTGTTCATTCACATAAGTAAGAAATATACATCTTGTTCATGAACTTCACAGCTCTCTTCACAGCCACTGTAGCAACTTAGTATTTCAGCACTGGAATCTGGGAAGCGAACACTGAAGTTTCACACCATATTGTCCTCAAGTCCTGAGCATGTTCTCTGCTCCCCTCACATAATTCACAGAATCACAGAAATATTCAGGTTGGAAAAACCCCTCAGGATCACCAAGTCCAACCCAGAACCATACTCTACAAGGTTCACCCCTAAACCATACCCCCAAGCACCACATCCAAAGGACCTTTAAACACATCCAGGGTTGGTGATTGAACCACCTCCCTGGGCAACACATTCCAATGCTTGACCACTCTTGCTGGGAATTCTTTCCATCATGTGCAATCCTGCATCCCTGACTGCACTGTCCTAGGCTACCCAGCTCATTCTGAGCCTCAGCTTTCCCATATACTTTGCATACAATCTCTTTCTTTCCCATATCACCTTGACCTAGTGTGAGGATATGATCTTTTCCAATGTAAAGGTGATGGAACACAGACACTGGCTGCTCAAGGAGGTTTTTGCACTCTTCATAAGCAGATGTGCTCAAGACCTGACATGATCACAGAATCACAGAATTAACCAGGTTGGAAAAGACCTTTTAGATCATCAAATCCAACCTGTCACCCAACACCATCTAATCAACTAAATCATGGCACTAAGTACCTCGTCCAGTCTTATTTCAAACACTTCCAGGGACAAGTGACTCCACCACTTCCTTTGGCAGTCTGTTCCAATGGACAGTGCTTTTGTAGCAGCCCATTCCAATGATCTTTCTGCATCCCATTCCAGTGATGCTTTTGTAGCTGACTCTTTTGAGTAGCAGCCTTAAACTAAACAATTTCTAGATGTCTTTTCCAGCCTCATTCGTTCCATGATTCTCTGTGACTACAGAAAAATCCAGTAATTTTGTAGTCTAAGGAACATGTATCTGATGACCATATTCTTAATTTACAAATTTTATAATGGACAAAATTCAGCAAGGAAAATGAAAGCCTATTTTCTCCATGTACCTATCTGCCAGATTTCAAGCTCCTCCTCCTAAAAATGTAATTGCAATGGAAATCTGTCTTGCTTAACAGTGACATGTTTGGTTATTTTCTCTCTGTAAAACAGCCACCACAAAGCAAAGCAACTTTTGAAAAGGTACACTATGTTCTGTATGGACAGGGAAGAAAAATGCATTCAAGACTATAAATAAGTTGCTGATAATAGACCTTTGAGGATAATTGAGTCTTTCTGAGAGTGACTATTTTTAAGGCACAGCAACAAAACTTGTATCTTGACAAACTGTGTGAAGAACAACTGAACACATTTAAGATTGCTAAGTATCCAAAGCAAAACACTGCATAAAACTAGAAGTTCATAAAGAAAATCATATCCCTAACCTCTGCAGCCATGCCAAGAAAATCCTCTGTGCACAGTCTTAATGATATGCATTACCTAATTCAGGAAGATCACTTAACTGTAAGAGTTCAGTGAGAGGTTTACAGGTTTCTTTTCCCATTATACATTCCATACACTGATGCTTTGTCATATATTTGAATTAGGTCACTTAGATCTAACTTGAGCACAACTGGCAAAGTGCTTGCATATGAGCTCAGGCAGCTCCTTAGCCCTGTTAAATAAACACTAAGCCATAAGACTGTTTTTAATCAATATCAGGAATCATCCTTGAAGAGAAAATACAGGTGTCTACAATTCAGTTAAGTTTGTTCATGTTAGATGCTAAGAAGAAAGGCTGTGTGTTTATTACACATTTCCCATTCACTAATCAGTGCTGATAAAGACACCAACATAGGTGGCAGGTGTTTCTGCAACTTACTTATGGCCACAGTCAGAAGAAACTCTTAGAACCAAAAGTCTTAGCACTTTGGAACACGCAGTGCTGAGCAATCTCAATTAAAAAAAAAAATTAAAAAGATACCTCCTTCTTACACTCTCCTGAAATGGTAGTCATTAGTAGCTTGCTGAATGCTTACTGCTAGCACACCAAGCACAATGCTCTGAAATTGCATGAAAGATACCCTCTTGTTTAGGAGCTGGAGCTGCTACAACTGCATACAAAGATCCTCTCATCCTCACAAAATTCACCTGTACTGAAGAGCAAGCTGCACCTCTAACGTATTCAAGATCTGACAGTGCCACCTGTAAGAAGAGACCTAACAATCACAGAAACACAGAAACATTCAGGGAAAAGACCCTTAGGATCACCAAGGCCAACCATTAACCCTGCTCTACAAGGCTCACCCCTAAACCATAGCCCCAAGCACCACAGCCAAACCACCTGGACCTCCAGGCTTGGGGACTCCACCACCTCCCTGGGCAGCACATTCCAATCCCTGGCCACTCTTTTTCCTAATGGCCACTCTAAACCTACCTAGTGGCAGCTTGAGGCCGTTCCCTCTTGTTCTGTCACTAATTATCTGTGAGAAGAGAGTAGCACCAACCTCTCCATAACCTCTCCTCAGGTAGTCACAGACAACAATGAGATCTCCCCTCAGCCTCCTCTGCTTCAAACCAACCATCCCCAGCTCCTTCAGTTGCTCTTCACCAGATTTATTCTCCATTACTTCTGCTTGCTACTACTCACAATTTTCTGACTTGTTTTTCAGTCACGTTACTCCTCTATCTTCAGAGATTAAAACTTAATTTAGGAATTATGTATCATCTTAAAGCATTTAAAGATTTTACTATGAGCAAATAAGTATTTTTCAAATAACAGACATAATTTTAGGATCTAATTAATGTGAAACGGTTATGTCCAACTTCAGGCAAAGCTCCCTGAAAGTATAAAAGCAATTAATGTTTAACCTGTCCTTTACGATTCCAGCAATCACATTTTACTGCTGTCCATACTTCTCTGTGCAACTGCATCAAATGTGAAACACATTCTCAAATAAAGAACTTTCCCATGCATTTCTTCAAATTCATCAGGTATCTGCTAATTGAGGGCTGACTTCCATGAGGATGATCACCACACTGCATCTGAAATCAAGATGCCCTAAAGACGTAGCCACCTCTGCCTAACTGGATGTGTTAACTTCTTCTTTTTACCATTAGAAAGAAAAAACCAAAAAAGTAAAATCTGTAACCAATATGTCAAAACCCTCCCAAATAACATGTAGGTTTTAACAAGTAGTGAGCAACTCAATTCAGAGCTCAATTTTTTAAAGCCTGGGTTTTTTTTTTGCAATTCACAGCTAACAGCTCTCTTAACATTTCTCTTAGTTATACAGGGGGGAAAAAAAAATCCAGAGAAGGAATCAGTTACCTTCCCCCAGAAAGGCCTGGCTTCTCCTCATAGCTATATCCTCAGTATTGGCCAACACCCCCCTTCCCATTCCAGTTCAGCACTGATTTTTTTTTCAGCAGAAGTAGGCGTTGGATAAATTTATCTTAGACAGAGGACCATAAATAAAGGATCATGGAAATTATCTCGTGATGTGGAACAGAACTGGAATTTCAGATTGCTAGATTTTTACACTGAATAAATGCAAGGAGAATATTTTAAAATAGAAGTATTTTTCATTCTAAAGCACAACATATAATTTTTCCAAATAAAAACACATAGTATGTTCAGAACCACAACAGGACAGTATGATCTAGGCTGCATCAAAATCCAGCTGCCTGCAGATCCAGAGAGGTGATCCTGCCACTTTGCTTTGGTAAGACCTCACCTAGAGTACTGTGTCCAGCTCTGGAGCCCTCAACATAGAAAGAACATGGACCTGATGGAGCAGGTCCAGAGGAGGGCCATGAAGATGATCAGGGGGATGGAACACCTCTGCTACAAGGACAGGCTGAGGGAGCTGGAGGTGTTCAACCTGGAGAAGAGAAGGCTCTGGGGATACCTAATAGCAGCCTTCCAGTACCTGAAAGTGGTCTAGACCAAGAAGGCTGTTTACAAAGGCCTGCAGTGATAGGACAAGGGGCAATGGTTTGAGATGAGAGGAGGTTTAGATTGGATGTTAGGAACAAGTTCTTTATCATGAGGGTGGTGGAACAGCTTGCCCAGGAAGATAAACTTGAGGCTCCACCCCTGAAGATACTCAAGGTCAGGCTCACCAAGGCTCTGAGAAACCAGATCTAGATGTCCCTGCTCAGTGCAGGGGGGGTTGGACTAGATGACCTTTTGAGGACCTTTTGAGGTCCCTTCCAACACAAACTATTCCACGATTCTACAATTTATGTGTACGTTCCAATCCATCCCGCGGTATAACAACAAATTCACTACCTAATCAGCACTTTCAAGATTCTTCTAGTGTTTTGTTCTATATTATAAATACACAAATGCAGTATTTCAAGAAGACACTGCCCAGTCTCTCATGTCTCAAGAAACTGTGCAGCCACCTTCATGCATGCAACTGTTCTGACCCATTTTCTTTGAGCACACAGCCCGCAGCCGGTGGGCGTCATCCTAACAGTAAGTAGCGCGAATGGGAGTTCAGCAGCCCAAGAGAAGCAGGAATTGTGTTTATCATGGCTCAGGGCTGACTTCCTGCTTTTGAAACCCTGCTTCCTGTTTGTGCACACAAAGCACTAATCTTTCCCCACCACCTGCATGGCGATCCTGCTGCTTCTCAATGGGATTCCCACCAGTGCACGAGTGCCAAATCACCATCCCGACGAGAGTGGTGCAGCAGGTCTAAGCAGATTCAGCATCTGACATAACTTCCTGTTGGACATTGTTACGAGTGGTGAATGTGGTAACCTACAGCAGCATCTTTTAAAAGACAGGGCTGTGAAATCCTAATGGCAGCCACACAGTATGGCAGATAAAAACAACCAACCAACCAAACAAAACCAAAAAACGAACAACAAAAAAACTCACCACAAACCAACCAACCAATTCTCAACAGAAAAAGTCTGTGCAATCTAACTTAAAAGTCAGACAGCCTGATTTATTCAAAAGCTCTCTTACTGCAGGAAAAAAAAAAAAAAACCACACAAAGCAAACTACTCCCTCCTCCAACACGTATTCAGATGGAATTTTATTTTCGGTCGCTCTAAGGTCCTTTGTTCCAGTTTCCTGCTTAGATTTCTCCCTTTTCCTGTGCCAAGTCAAGCAGTTAAAGTCAGGATGATCAGAAATAAACTTCAGAAGCAGATGTTACTAAACAGTTTGTTACATACTGGTAAAGAGTGATTGTGTGTTTTCCTGGCTATATGCAGTTAAGCCCTACCGAAATTGCTTCTAGGTAAAAGATAAAAAGTGAAGGAAAAAAAAATAAATCAATTCATAAATATTATAATTAATTCCCACATCTATGGATTTACTCCATAATCCCTAACCATTTCCCTTTAATAATTAACTGTTGGGGAAAGGAAAAAATAAAATATTTTTATACAACATTAATTTTGTGCAATTAGAAGACAAGAAAAGCCCCAATTTCTTACAGAGGATTTTATATATCCATGTATCAGAACATTTTAATAACTGGCTGCAATACCAAATGTTTTTTTTTTTTTACACTAAACTACACAAAACTAAATACTAGAAAGCTGGGCTTCTCAGAATTTCTGGCATAGCACTAGAATTTAACTACAATTCCAGCTAAGAAAGGCACAATTTCCCTGCCTCTAGCACCAATCTTTCTCCTGATGTCTACTAAGAGAAACCAAAATATAAAGCACTGAGCTATCTATGCAAAAATGTGCAAATTTAGGCTTCCAACTGCAAGTTTTGTTCCCTACAGGCTTAATAATTCTGCTGCATTTGAAAAATGCAGAAATATTTCACCTTTCATGCTGCCCACCTGTATTAAAACAAAAACTTCAATGGGTCTTGCCCTGTATTTCCTGTTAGAGCTGTTCATATAGTCCCTCTCCAAAGACCCATGGTAGAAATTTCCAGTTTAATGCATGTTTGGCATCTTATGTGTTCTTGAAATGGTTGTGGTTGGAATGGGAGAGAAGGTTGCCTGCCTATTACACTCTGTTTCAGAAGAGAACTTCTGGTAGGAGAGGTCAGTTGCTCCTTTTCAGACCCAAAATGATCTGCATGTGAAAGTGAATAAGGAGGTAGGTTCGTTTCCTACTTCTTTATTCCAATATGTTTCTGCCTTCAGGTCTGTGTTGCCACTCTTTAAAAGACTAACTATTCAAATTTACCATTTTCTGTTCTGCTTTTTGAAATTATAAAAATAAAGACTAAAACCCCACAGTGTATCTTCTATTGTACATGATTACAGCGTAGGAGAAGCTGGGTGGGTCTACAGTGCTGAGAATAGAATCATAGAATGGCAAGGGTTGGAAGGGACCCCCAGAGATCATTGGTCCAACCCTCTTGCCAAGCAGGATCACCTAGGGCAGGCCACACAGGAACATATCCAGTCAGGTCTTGAAAGTCTCTAGCGAAGGAGTCCTTAACCTCTCTGGGTAGCCTGTTCCAGTGTTCAGTCACCCTGACAGTAAAAACGTTTTTGCTCATGTTGAGGTGCAGTTTGCTGTGTTCCATTTTGTATTCATTGCCCCTTGTCCTACCACAGGACATCATCAAAAAAAGACTAGCACCTTCTTCTTGACACCCAGCCTTCAGCTATTTGCAAACATTAATAAGATCTCCTCCTAGACTCCTCTTTTCCACACTAAACAGCCCTGGATCTTTCAGCCCTTCCTCACATGACACATTCCAGTCCCTTACTCATCCTCATAGCCCTCCATTGGACTCTGTTTAGTATACCCCTGTCCCTCTTGAACTGGGGAGCCTAGACCTGGACTCAATACTCCAGATGTGGTCTTACCAGGGCAGAGGAGAGCGGAAGGAGAACCTCCCTTGACTCTTGTTAATCCACCTCAGGATAACATTGACCTCCTTGGCCACAAGGGCATACTGCCAGCATTTACCAGCAGACAGATAGTGAGTAAGAACTAAGGACAGACTGGGTAGGCAAACCTGTTTCAGCTCTATGGGGAACAAACCTCCTTTCCTCCTGTCCATACCAGGCATTTTGGCTACTGCTTTTATACCAGCACAATTATGCCTGTAGCTCCAAAATGAATTAGATAAACTCAGTGATCAGCTTGCAAAGTAATCCTCCCAGCTCCACCCCACAAAAAAAGAGGAAAAAAAAAAAGGGGGGAAAAAAACCTTACAAAAATTTCAAATGGATGAGCAAGCTGATGAGACCTGCAATGCTGGACAGATGCTATTGCTGATGCAATGAAATGACTAAAATACATGGCTTGGGGGAAGACTACCTTTTTGGCAATGGCATTTAAATTAACGTCAGAGGACCATGAAACCACATCACTGAGCCCCTGTGGATAAAAACCTCAGTTTCAGTTCTTTAATTTAGGTGTTCTTTATGCTTCCCTCCCCAGAAGGATGAAGTGTTAATTGCTATTCTCCCCAACCACACTTGAACTCATTCAATGTCTCACCTACCTGGAAGAGAAGCAAGCAATAAAGATTATTCATTATTCTATTTGTTCTCAGAGTGAATTTCATCCATGCTGCATCATTAAAAACCTTATTTGAAAAGTATTAAATGTAACTGCTCAAGAAAGCTCTTGCAATAGCATGAGAGAACTTCTCTGGTTTGCAGGCATATTCCAGTGATGCACAGGAATATGTCATGTCAACGGAGTATGCTTGGGTTTGATTGCTGACAGTAGGTGGAATATTAGCCTTTTGGAACTGCAGAAACAGTAATAAATCCTAAAATACTGTGCATGTTCAATACTGCACTTAGCCTGACTTGTAGGGAATTGATACCATTAGGGATGACTGCAAGCATCTGCAGATTGTCTTCCAGAGTTTTAAGTTATTCTGATGCCATAAAATGCAATTTAGGAATACTGCAGAATAAGTAGACAATTCTTTTGTAAAATATTTGGAATGTGAAGCAAATGTGGCAAATGAGCTGTTGCTAAGAAAAAAAAAAAAACAGCACCCAAATATAGTATTATAGTGCCTGAATAGTTAAAAGCCACACTAACACTGGAGAGATTTGAGAATTTTTACAGATGAGTATATTCAGTTAGGGTTTCACATAATTAAATAAATAAAAATAGAAACCCTCACAGAATCCTTTGCTTCCTTTGAAGCAGAGTGCAAGAAAAAGAATTACCATGGAAACAACAGGCACAAAACTGTGATAAAAACCTAGGAGAAATGCCATTGCTTCACAGCAAAGAAGAGAAAAAAAAATACAGTTAAGGAGCTACAGCAACTAATTAACATCCTCAGTCTTTCAAATATTTACTCACAGGAGCACACATTCAGCTGAGTCCCCACACTAAACCTGATGTGATTTAATGTGGGGGGAAAAAAAATAAATAAAAGGTGTGAGAGCTTTGTCTCCAAGCTGGAAACCACACACACACACACACACACACAAACCCAACCAAACAAAAAACCACAAAACCAAAACCAAGAAGCTCTAAGATGAAACAGTCCAACAGTGAACCCAACACCACCATGTCCCAACCTATGTCCCAAAGCCCAAAGCACCCTTTCTACACATCTCTTGAAGAAGTCCAGGGATAGTGACTCTATCACCTCCCTGGGCAGCCTGTTCCAAAGTCTGACCACTCTTTAAGTAAAGAAATGCTTCCTAATTTCCAATCTAAACTCCCCTGGCACAACTTGAAGTCTCTTGTCCTATTCATTAATCACCTGGGAGAAGAGACTGACTTCCACTTCGCAACAACCTCCTTTCAGAGAGCAATGAGATCTCCCTTTAGCCTCACCTTCTCCAGACTAAACAACCTCAGTTTCCTCAGCCACTCGTCCAAGTCCAACCACCCCAGCTCAAGCAGGACCAGCTGCAAAAGGCTGCCCATTTTACTG
This sequence comes from Indicator indicator, assembly GCF_027791375.1. Taxonomy (NCBI): domain Eukaryota; kingdom Metazoa; phylum Chordata; class Aves; order Piciformes; family Indicatoridae; genus Indicator; species Indicator indicator. The sequence continues at coordinate 40,866,404 of NC_072013.1, forward strand.
CTGCCTTTTCTAAGAAATGACACCTTGTATATTTCCAGAATGAGTTACCTTGCTAATTCCTTGAAATCCTACAAGAAAAAAAACAAAAACAAAAACCCATCACTTATACAATGAAAGAATCAATCTTGCTTTAAATTGCAATTTCCATTTACATACCATATCATAGAATCACAGAATCACAGAATCACACAATCACACAATCAATAAGGTTGGAAAAGACATCAAGGATCATCAAAGTCCAACCTGTCACCCTAGACCACTAAACCATGTCACCAAGTGCCATGTCCAATCTCCTCTTGAACACCTCCAGGGATGATGACTCCACCACCCCCTGGGCAGCACATTCCAACCTCTAACAACTCTCTCTGTGAAGAACTTTCTCCTGAACTCGAGCCTAAACTTCCCCTGATGCAGCTTGAGACTGTGTCCTCTTGTTCTGTGCTGGTTGCCTGGCAGAAGAGACCAAACCCCTCCTGGCTACAACCTCCCTTCAGGTAGTTGTAGACAGCAATGAGGTCTCCCCTGAGCCTCCTCCAGGCTAAACACCCCCAGCTCCCTCAGCCTCTCCTCATAGGGCTTGTGCTCAAGGCCTCTCCCCAGCCTCGTTGCCCTTCTCTGGACATGTTCAAGTATCTCAATGTCCTTCTTAAATTGAGGAGCCCAGAACTGGACACAGGACTCAAGGTGTGGCCTAACCAGTGCTGAGCACAGGGCAGAATGACTTCCCTGCTCCTGCTGGCCACACTGTTCCTGATGCAAGCCAGGATGCCATTGGCTCTCTTGGCCACCTGGGCACACTGCTGGCTCGTGTTCAGCTGCTGTCAATCAGTACCCCCAGATCCCTTTCTGTCTGGCTGCTCTCCCTGAGAACAACAAAAAACCCAAAAAACAAAACAAAACAAAAAAAAAAAAAAAACAAAACAAAACAAACAAGAACCCCCCCAAAATCTCAAACAATCAAAAAATATTAAAAAAAACAAAACAAACAAAACAAACAAACAAAAAAAACCTAAAACCAAATTAAAAAAAAATTGGGTGGGGGAGGGCAAAAGGTGGTTTTGATTAAAATCATTGACATATTTTTAAATGTAAAGTTTGATTACTGTAATGGCATTTTTAGCTTCCTAGAACTCTTCTGCAGCATGAAAACGCACCTGTCACTTCTAAAATTAACTTGCACACGGTTACATTAGGAAGAATAAAATAGAAATTGAACTCCTGTTCCCTTGCTTGTTGCTTTCTGTTCTACTTAGGCAAATGAAGAATGTGGATAAGCCTTTAACTCACATATCCAGGTTCCATTTACACTTCAGGATTTCTGTGTTACCGTCTCAAACCTGTAGCATTTTCTGTTTAATGTATACAACCAAAGTAACTCCAAAAGGCCTTATTCTCATGGCATAGTTCTGAATCTCTTTGTGCTTAGCTTTCATTCTCTGCTGCTTTTATATCAATTCAAATGCTGCCTTTACTACTTTAATTTGTTATTCTACTCCCATCTTTTCCTAAGCTCCAGTTCTTCATAGAATCATTGAATCAGTCAGGGTTGGAAGGGACCACAAGTTCCAACCTCCCTGCCATGAGGAGGGACACCTCACACTACAGCAGGCTGGCCAGAGCCTCATCCAGCCTGGCTGCAAACACCTCCAGGGATGGGGCCTCAACCACCTCCCTGCACAACCCATTCCAGGCTCTCACCACTCTCATGGGGAAGAACTTCTTCCTCACATCCAGTCTGAATCTCCCCACTTCCAGCTTTATTCCATTTCCCCCAGTCCTGTCACTACCTGATAGCCTAAAAAGTCCCTCCTCAGCTTTCTTGGAGCCCCCTTCAGATACTGGAAGGCCACAAGAAGGTCACCTCAGAGCCTTCTCTTCTCCAGACTGAACAGCCCCAACTCTCTCAGTCTGTCCTCACAGGAGAGGTGCTCCAGCCCTCTGCTCATCCTTGTGGCCCTTCTCTGGACACGTTCCAGCATGTCCATATCCCTCTTGTAATAGAGGCTCCAGAACTGGATGCAGTACTCCAGGTGGGGTCTCAGCAGAGCTGAGCAGAGGGGGAGAATCACCTCCCTTGACCTGCTGGCCACACTTCTCTTGATGCAGCCCAGGCTCTGGATCTTTTGTGGTGGTTTTCTTCCTTTGCTTTACTGTACCAAATAAAATATTTTCACTGTGTAATTTCTTTTGCACTACCATCATGGACTTCAGTCATGAACACTTGTCCCCTTGCTTACTCCATATGCAGCACAGAATTAATATATTAATGTGCAATAAAGATCTTACCAGCTGATAATGTGTCCTTTTGTGACACCTGTCATGGTTAATTAATGCATAAACCCCTGTCTAAAATAATCTCATCTCTTACTTTTTTCTCTACCTACCTCCTCCACGATCACTCACTTGTATTTTGTTTACAAATCACTGGAGATGATTTTATCATAACTATCTTTGGAATGCCCAAAGATGTGACATAAACACCCAAAATCAAGCTCTAAGTGGTATTTAAGGTACCCTAGCAACAGTAGAAGATATTTTCTTAAAACAGGTCAAGGAATGGCATCCTTGATTTAGGTCTCTTTTCACTGATTTGTGTCAACCAATGCCCAAACATCAGCATTTTTCCACTTAAATTAAATTGTAAGGGATGTTTGAATGGATAAGCACTGCTGAAAGCATAATCCAAAACAGAACTGTTCTAATGAGTTCACTGGACTCTGCATTAAACATTATGCCTAACCACAGACTGTTAATCACTACACTTAATAACAAAACCAGATAATAAAACCAACAATCACCATCCTGAAAGATTAAGTTGACATCAAATGACTCAGTTTATTTTACTACCAAAATGATTTTTTGTGTCCTTGTGCTACACCTTCATGACTTAACATTCCCACCACGAAGCAACTCATGTAATCTCTGCAGCTTCAGAGAATCACAGAGTCAACCAGGTTGGAAAAGACCTCAGAGATCATTAAGTCCAAACTATTATCTAACACCTAACACCTCCTGACAACTAAACCATGGCTCCAAGTGTCACATCCAAGCTTCTTTTGAACATCCAATCATTTTTTTTCTGAACACCTTCTTTTATAACCAGTGGGTTAGTCAGGACTACAGCAAAGTTTATTGACACTAAAACATAAAGCCAGCTCATATTTTAGGATAACCTTTCCTCTTACAGGTAACTGTACACCTGTCTCACATTTTATTAAATAAATAAATAAATAAATAAACGAATAAACAAATAAATAAATAAATATTTCTGATAAATGTCTAAGAAATTAAATTCTCTGTCAATAAAAAAACCCAAAACAACAGTGTGAAATACTTATGACAGATTGTCCCAATTGCGCATATATATGGCAGTGACTGGCTTGAGAGCAGCCCTGAAGAAAAGGACTTGGGGCTGCTGGTAGATGAGAAGCTCAACAGGAGCCACCAGTGTGCACTTGCAGCCCAGAAAGCAAATCACATCCTGGGCTGCATCAAGAGAAGTGTGGCCAGCAGGTTGAGGGAGGTGATTCTCCCTCTCTGCTCAGCTCTGGTGAGACCCCACCTGGAGTACTGCATCCAGTTCTGGAGCCCCTCCTACAAGAAGGATCTGGAGATGCTGGAAGGTGTCCAGAGAAGGGCCATGAGGATGAGCAGAGGGCTGGAGCTCCTCTCCTATGAGGACAGACTGAAAGAGTTGATGCTGTTTGGTGTGGAGAAGAGAAGGCTCTGAGGTGACCTTCTTGTGGCCTTCCAGTATCTGAAGGGAGCCTACAAGAAAGCTGGGTTTCAAGAAGTCTATCAGGTAGTGACAGGACTGGGGGGAACGGAGCAAAACTAGAAGTAAGTAGATTTAGATTGGATGTGAGGAAGAAGTTCTTCACATTGAGGGTGGTGAGACACTGGAACAGGTTGCCCTGGAAGGTGGTGGAAGCCTCATCCCTGGACGTTTTGAAGGCTGGATGTGATTCTGAGGAACCTGATCTAGTATGAGGTGTCCCTGTCCATGGCAGGGGAGTTGGAACTGGATGATCCTTGAGGTCCCTTCCTAGCAATTCCATGATAATATGATTTTATACATATATATATATACATACATATATATATATATATAGAGAGAGAGAGAGAGAGAGAGAGAGAGAGAGACCTACACACAGACAAATACATGTATGTATAAAATCTTAATCAGTTATTTCATTTTCTCAGAGTAAGTAGAGAGCATTTTCATATTGCAACATCTGCCAGTTTTGGAAGAAGGAAAAATTCACAGTCACTATTTAAATCTGGTATTGGTCAGATCAGGTGAAAAGCTGAAGTCAGCTAATGATCATATATTGTAAAGATGAGCATAAATGAAACTTCTTCATTAATAGGCAGTATTAAAAGCTATGCAAGAGAAACAAAAGTGTAGTGTAGTTTTCTTTTCATCCTATACTTAATTATCAGCTAAAAATTAAGATTTATCTGCAGACAACTTTGACCATTCAAATTACTCCTCTACTGATTTGATCTGAAAAATGTCTTCACTAAAAAAAATATAAGTTACTCTAACAGCCAAACTTAAATCTGACTTATAACACACAAACACATCATTTTGTATGCACAGATAAATCTCAGTTTAAACAAAACTAATAAAACCCCTCAAAAAAGCCTAGCATCTCTTTTTACAGCAGAGACCTACCAGAGGAAGTCTCTACTAGTCAGATGAAGAGCAGCTGCTATGAAAGGATTTGAAATCAAAACACATGAAGTCTCTACTGGAACCAAGAATGGAAAACCACAGCCATCCTGATCTGGAGCCAAGTAAAGCAATAAATCAGACTTAGGTCAAACCACACTCTAGAGAGTTTTAATTTATACCACAAACAGAAACAAAGTTTAACAGCTTTTGGCTGATGCCAAGTGCTTTGATCCTTCAAGAAAGCTCCAAACACAGATCTAAAAACATTTCATATTGTTTCGTAACATATGAAACATCGTATTAAATGACTATACATAAAAGCCACTCTAGATTGCTTTTTTAGAAATTAAAACAATATATTCTAATTGAAGTTCTTCTGAAAGCTCTGGGCACACAGAATTTCCATCAATTATTTGTAAGAGTATAATCAAAAGTGCAGAAAAATAAATCTCCCTTTGGCATGCAGCAGTTACAACGGAAAACTTGAGCCCATGTTACTTCGGCTGTCAAGCTAATTCTCAGCCTCACTACCTTCAATGGAGCAAAATGCATTCAATTTTATAATCAAAGAACAGCTGATCATTAACAAATATACTGATGTTTTAGGCAAAATTCTTCTTTCAGTATTCTCTTGTCTCAGATTTTTCCACCCAAATACTCCCTAATACATACAGCAGCCAGGAAGACATAAAAGTAGACAGGTGGGAACCTTAAGGGCAGTCTAACTGTGCCACAACCTACACTGCTCTGTTGCTAAGGACACAGACCTGACAGAGCAGGTCCAGAGGAGGGCCATGAAGATGATCAGGGAGCTGAAACACTTCTTGTACCAGGACAGGCTGAGGAAGCTGGGGTTGTTCAGCCTGGAGAAGAGAAGATTCTGGGGAGACCTAGTATCAGCCTTCCAGTACCTGAAAGGGGTCAACAAGAGGGCTGCAGAGGGACTGTTTACAAAGGCCTGCAGTCATAGCAATGGTTTGAAATGAAAAGAAGACAAGATTTAGATTGGATGTGAGGAATAAATTCGTTACCATGAGGGTGGTGGAACACTGGAACTGGTTGCCCAGGGAGGTGGTGGATGTCCCATTCCTGGAGATACTCAAGGTCAGGCTCAACAAAGCTCTGATAAACCTGATCTAGTGAAGGATGCCCCTGCCCACTGCAGGGGGATTGGACTAGATGACCTTTTGGGGTCCCTTCCAACCCAAACCATTCTCTATGCAGCAGAATGAAATGCACATAATTAAATTTCAGTGGTTATCCCCAACAATGCTGACAACACGGCCATTAAAAACCCAAATCAATATTGCAATAATACAGCAACACGGACAAACTGGTTTATGACTCTGACTAGTGCCCCTGAAGTAAATTTGAGTGGTTTTCACTACATAGCTTGTTTTGTTTTCACACTGAATTTTGTTTATAGGAAAACATCATCACATATTGGAAATAATAGTTTCTCACTCACAAACATCTTATTACGAACCACAGAGGAATGCTGTCTTCCCTACAGCAAAGGGGGAAAAAATAACCATGAGCAGCACATATTCTTCTAGTTAAAAGCCCTGCAAAGACTTCAGTCCTCACTACAATTAAAGGTCTGTGCTTAATTTCAAAATGACATCTCAAAGTAAAATTTCTTTAAATGACACTAAGTAGCTTGCCATAAACACCAACTCTGAAAACCCAGTGGGGTTTGCTTCTACTGGCTGCTGAAGAACAAAATACTTAAATGCCCTTGGTTTCACTAGGGCTTTGCATACAGATAGCTACCTCAGTAACAAAAAAAAATACAATAAACTTTAAAAAAATAAAATTAAATTTAAAAAAAATCATCTGATAGCAGAAGTTTTCTGGATGTTTTTTTTTAATGTACTTTGGAGGGCTGGAACAGCTCTCCTACGAGGAAAGGCTGAAGGAGTTGGGGTTGTTCAGCTTGAAGATGAGATGGTTCTGGGGAGACCTAATAGCAGCCTTCCAGAACCTGAAGGGGGCTACAAGAAGGCTGTAGAGGGACTGTTTACAAAGGCCTGCAGTGATAGGATGAGGGACAATGGTTTGAAATGAGAGAAGAGGAGATTTAGATTGGATGTGAGGAACAAGTTCTTTACCATGAGAGTGGTGGAACACTGGAACAGGTTGCCCAGGGAGGTAGGGGATGCCCCTTTCTGGAGGTATTCAAGATCAGGCTCCACAAGGCTCTCTGAGCAAGTTGATCTAGTGGAAGGGTGTCCCTGCTCAGTGCAAGGGAGTTGGACTAAGTGACCTTTTGAGGTCCCTTCCAACTCAAACCATTTTATGATTTCCTCCCATATAACAAACGACAGGAATTTATAACCAAGACACTTAGGAATCTTAATGCTTTAGTGTCTTAAATATAAACAGAGACAATGAGTTTAGAAAGTATGTGAAGGCAGAATCTCAGAGTGGCAAACAATCATTTGGGGAGGGCATTAGTTTATTTAGGATTAATATTAAATACTAAATTAACCTATTGAATTAACATTTTAAATATTATTAACCCATCAATCATCTCCCACTGCGTTCCTATTGCAAAACATAGCAGAAAAAGCAGCAAATCCCATACAACTTTTCAGAATTCAAGGTGAACACTGGCAGGTGAAGGCATTCAGTGGAGAAAATATTTTCACAGGATCCTGCTTACAGAATGCATCAGCCACAGATCAGAGATTTGATGGGGCAGCACATCTCTTCTCATTCACCTGTTCCAATTGCCTAGGTTTGACACACAATCAAATAATGTGACTCTGAACATAAAGATTAATTTAGGAAGGATTCTGAAACTCAAGAAGAAGAACAATCCTCCACACTCTACCTCTCAAAACAAAGCAGGAGGGAATGCTTGAAGAAGTGCAGGGTCCTGCATTTAGGTCGAGGCAATCCCAAGCACCAATACAGGCTGGGCAGGGACTGGCTGGAGAGCAGTCCTGAGGAGAGGGACTTGGGGGTGCTGGGGGATGAGAAGCTCAACAGGAGCTGTCAGTGTGCACTTGCAGCCCAGAAAGCCAACCAGAGCCTGGGCTGCATCAGGAGAAGTGTGGCCAGCAGATCAAGGGAGGTGATTCTCCCTCTCTGCTCTGCTCTGCTGAGACTCCACCTGGAGTACTGCATCCAGTTCTGGAGCCTCTATTACAAGAGGGATCTGGACATGCTGGAAGGTGTCCAGAGAAGGGCCACCAGGATGAGCAGAGGGCTGGAGCACCTCTGCTATGAGGACAGACTGAGAGAGTTGGGGCTGTTCAGTCTGGAGAGGAGAAGGCTCTGAGGTGACCTTCTTGTGGCCTTCCAGTATCTGAAGGGGGCTCCAAGAAAGCTGGGGAGGGACTTTTTAGGCTATCAGGTAGTGACAGGACTACAGGGAATGGAATAAAGCTGGAAGTGGGGAGATTCAGACTGGACATGAGGAAGAAGTTCTTCCCCATGAGAGTGGTGAGATCCTGGAATGGGTTGTGCAGGGAGGTGGTTGAGGCTCCATCCCTGGAGGTGTTTGCAGCCAGGCTGGATGAGGCTCTGGTCAGCCTGATGTAGTGTGAGGTGTCCCTGCCCAAGGCAGGGGGGTTGGAACTGGATGGTCCTTGAGGTCCCTTCCAACCCTGACTGATTCTATGATTCTATGATTATTGCTATTTTTTGTGCTAATTGTAAGAATTTCCACAGACTAAAGAGGCAAAAAAAAAAAAAAAAGCAAGCCGAGGCAACACACATGTATATAGCCTTTTATAGGATGCTGTGAAAGGTTTATATGTGGGGAAATCATGGTATTCAAAACAAAGCAAGGCTTAGGTATGAAAAGAAACTGTTTAAATTTCAAGCAGAGCTAACATTTAATTTTTTTTTTTTTTAGAACTGAAAAATGTTGTGACAACTTTTTTCCCTCTTTCCTTACAAGCCTCTTTCACCCTGACCACATGCTAGTGGTTCACACTTAAAAAAGCCATCATGACACCAAAACAAACTTGTCTTTTTTATTTCCTTAAAAAAACCCCACCAAACCAAACCAAACAAAAAAAACCCCACTAAATCCAAGTTATCTAGACAGAAATTACTGCCCTAAAGGAACTCCTGTTATATAGATATAGATATAGATAGATAGATAGATAGAGATGATAGAGAGATAGAGATAGAGATAGAGATAGAGATAGAGATAGAGATAGAGATAGAGATAGAGATAGAGATAGAGATAGAGAGATGATAGAGACAGAGATAGAGATAGAGATAGAGATAGAGATAGAGATAGAGATAGAGATAGAGAGATAGAGATAGAGATAGAGATAGAGATAGAGATAGAGATAGAGATATAGAGATGATAGAGACAGAGATAGAGATAGAGATAGAGATAGAGATAGAGATAGAGATAGAGATAGAGATAGAGATAGAGAGAGATGATAGAGATGATAGAGACAGAGATAGAGAGATAGAGATAGAGATAAGTGATAGAGATAGAGATAGAGATAGAGATAGAGATAGAGATAGAGATAGAGATAGAGATAGAGATAGAGATAGAGATAGAGATAGAGAGATAGAGATAGAGATAGAGATAGAGATAGAGATAGAGATAGAGATAGAGATAGAGATAGAGATAGATAGATATAGAGAGATGATAGAGATGATAGAGACAGAGATAGAGATAGAGAGATAGAGATAGAGATAAAGACAGAGATAGAGATAGAGATAGAGATACAGATACAGATACAGATACAGATACAGATAGAGATAGAGATAGAGATACAGATACAGATAGAGATAGAGAGGCAGAGATAGAGATAGATATAGAGATAGAGATAGAGATAGAGATAGAGATAGAGAGATAGAGAGTATAGCTTTAAATTATGCCTCTATTATTTTTAGTATTGCAGAGCTTGTCTTTAGAACAGATTACATGCTCTAATGATTCTTTAGCTTCAGGATCTGATTAACAACTTAGAATCATAGAATTGTTAGGGTTGGAAGGGACCTCAAGGATCATCATTCCAACCCCCCTGCCATGGACAGGGACACCTCATGCTAGATCAGGGTGTTCAGAGCCACATCCAGCCTGGCTGCAAAAACCTCCAGGGATGAGGCTTCCACCACCTCCCTGGGCAACTTGACAAGTTATTGGGAAAAATGAAGTACAATGATTTCACTGTGACAAATAAGTTAATATTGTTGAGCTTGCTATGACTCCAGTAAAGACAAGGCCTGGAAATCAGTATTGAGATTACAGATATCATTACAGCATGACATGTACTGAGCAATTCAGAACCTGTCAGCAGCAGTCCACTGAATGATTTGAGGGTCCTCAAAAAACACTCTGCATCTTGTTTCTTTTAAATGACATGAGAACAGGTAGTGCTATCAGTCCTTACGTCTGAGTGGGCATAAAAAAAGATGCAATGTCCTTGAATGGAAGTTTCCCAAAAGTCATAAAGAGATATGCTATGCTAGAGAGAGGGCAGAGGAAGGCAACAAAGCTGGGAAAGGACCTGGAGAATAAATCTTATGAAGAGCAACTGAAGGAGCTGGGGATGGTTAGTTTGAAAAACAGGAGGCGTAGGGGAGACCTCATTGCTCTCTACAACTACCTGAAAGGAGATTGTAGAGAGGCTGCTGCTGGTCTCTTCTCACAGGTAATTAACAGAATCACAGAATCAACCAGGCTGGAAAAGACCACAGATCATCAAGAGGGAATGGCCTCAGGCTGCACCTGGGTAGGTTTAGACTGGACATTAGGAAACCTTTTTTCATGGCAAGAGTGGTCAGGGATTGGAATGTGCTGCCCAGGGAGGTGGTGGAGTCCCCAAGCCTGGATGTGTTCAAAGGTAGTTTGGATGTGGTGCTTGGGGCTATGGTTTAGGGGTGAGCCTTGCAGAGTAGGGTTCTGGGCTGGACTTGGTGATCCTGAGGGGCTTTTCCAACCTGAAAGTTTCTGTGATTCTGTGATATCGTCTGTGCAAACCCAGCATCATTCTAAAGAGGACCAATTGCATCTTGCACAATTACAAAAGTTACTCTAAGTAATATTTTTTTTAATTTTTGTTATTATTATTATAATCATCATTATCATTATTATTCAAAAGTGCTTTAAGTTTCTCCAATCTATGGAAAAGCCAAAGTGTTATGCAAGGCACAAACTTTGAAAATGAGCCTATGTGGCACTGAGAAAATTAAGAGCCAGTGGATTTCAAGGACCATTTTAATAAGCAAATACAACAGGATTTTCCCCTGATGAAAAGCCCAAAATGAGAGTGACTATGCAAATTAATGATGCAAGCTCCTCCAAATATGAGCCAACAGATGCTAAGAAGCAAATGCTCACAGGAACTCTGGTAATCAGGCTCCACTCCTGAGAGTCCTAAGGTATCAGACAGCAAAGGAAACACTCCAAAGACATACAGATGGTAGAAAAAACAGCTCAGGTTGGCAATGGAAAATGTGTTCTGGCCAAAATAAGCACGAGATAGTAAACAAACCTAGAATAATTCCACTGTATATAAACATCTATGATGGTGCAACTTCAGTTGACAGACGTTTTCCTTCAGCTTGTGATGGGCTCTGGTAAACATTACTGCCTGGACTACATTAAAACAAACAGGTAGAACCATTCAGGATCAGAACTGTTTCATACCCCAGGCTTTAATACTACCACCTGTTTTGACCTACTGGGTGTAACAATGAACACTCAAAACATCCCTTTGTTTAATGAAACAGAAAAATTTATAATAAACATCAGCAGAAACAAGACTGCACTGCCTTGTATTCAAAGGACTTAATAGCCTGGAAGTTAATTGCATTTTACTTTACAGGTGCACCTCTGAGTGAAGGCTGCATCAGACTTACTTTGAGAAGAGACAGGAATAGACTTTTTGGGGATTTTTTGGTTTTGGTTTTGTTTTTGTTTTTGTTTTTTTTGTGGTGGTGGTGGTGTTTTTTTTCTGTGCTAGCAGAGAAGGGGAGGGCACAGAGGACTGGAATTGCACACAACTAAGTTGTTTCTAGCAGTTTGATTCCTTCCATGCACAAGGAAACACAATTTTATCTACATCCTACGTATATAGACAGAATTATTTTGGATCATATATATTTCAGACATCCTCAGTGTGTTCACAGTAGAGACAATTAACAGGTAACACAGGGAAGTACACCCAGTGTTACCTCCTCATATCACAGCACCACAGGATGTTAGGGGTTGGAAGGGACCTCTGAAGATCATCTAGTCATAGAATAAACCAGGTTGGAAGAGACCTCCAATATCATCCAGTCCAACCCCCCCAGCCAGAGCAGAACCATAGAAACATCCAATCATTTTTTTCCAGTTTACTCAGAAAAATTGCTTATAATGGCCAATGATGTTGCTTGAAGAAAATGAGGTGAAAACTTGAAGTGTCAAACACCACAATACAATGCCTAAGAAAGTGGTATGTCATGGATATGGCCTAAGAAGATGAAGATGCCCTATTAAAAGTAAGACTCTCCATGTCCCCTAGGTCCAGCTGGCTAACCTCACTTTCTTTAACACCTTTCATTGATGCCTACAACAGTAGGAACCAAACCAGGCAAACATTTATGAGACCTGGAACAGAAGCCCCTAAAATCTAACATGGACTTGTCCAGCATCACACCTGATGTGCTCCTCAAAAAAATCCCAAGAGTGAGACCTCCAAAAAAACCAACCCCAACAACCAATAATGTGGGTCTAATAGAGTCAGCATGAAGATGCTCACAAAGATTTTATTGTCCACAGAAACAGTTACATGACTTAAAGAGAAAAATCTTTGCCTAGCATATGTGCTACCCATAAGCCAAACTACACAACAAGGACTACTTCACTCTGGAAAGACCCCACCTGGAGTACTGTGTCCAGTTCTGGAGCCCCTATTACAAGAAGGACTTGGACATGCTGGAATGTGTCCAGAGAAGTGCCATGAGGATGAGCAGAGGGCTGGAGCACCTCTTCTATGGAGACAGACTGAGATAGTTGAGGGTATTCAGTCTGGAGAAGAGAAGGCTCCGAGGAGACCTTATTGTGGCTTTCCAGTATCTGAAGGGGGCTACAAGAAAGCTGAGGAGGGACTTTTTTAGGGTGTCAGGGAGTGACAGGACTAGGGGGAATGGAAAAAAAATAGAAAAGGGTAAATTCACACTGAATGTAAGGAAGAAGCCTCATCCCTGGAGGTTTTTGCAGCCAGGCTGGATGTGGGTCTGAGCAACCTGATTTAGTGTGAGGTGTCCCTGGCCATGGCAGGGGAGTTGGAACTGGATGATCCTTGAGGTCCCTTCCAACCCTAACAGTTCTATGATTCTATGTATACTAAATCAATTCCTCAGAGGAACTGCTATACAAACCAAACTCTATTAATAGACAGAGTTTGTAAACATGAAGGTCACAGCATCAACTAGGGAACTATTCCTGGTCATCAAGATCAGCTGGCAAGGATCACCCTTCCCTGGATTCTACTTAATTGTTCTCATTTACCAAAACAAAATACCATATTCAAACTGGCTAGTGGATAAAATACTTGTGATGGATTGATAGCTGAGCCATGCCATGGATTGTTCAGGGGCAGGTGACAATGGAACAGAATGCTCCGTGGCAGGAGAAAGTACCAGTTCAGTAGCAGAGCCACACACGCTTGGGTGACCTGAGGATGTGCTCAGGCATGCTCAGCTTTGCAGGCACACGCAGCTAAAGCTGCCAACTTTTGCTCCCCATCCCTGCTCCTTCATCTTTTGTGACTGTAAAGGGGATTATCTCAGCACTTCACTATGATATTGAGATTTATTTTTCTGTGTGTGTCATTTTTGTTCACACCCTTTTCTTTGGAGGGTTCACATAGGGGAGGTGTGCCTTTATGAAATAACACAAACAGCAATCAGTTTACAGTTCTGTGGCCTTGACTATTTTGATTCTTTCACTAGGGACCTCCACAACCAAAAAGTAATTCCTTAAATTTCAGAACACCAAATGCATTAAGTACATTTGTTTTCTTTAGGTCTTTCAGTGAGCATGCAATATTGTAATATCTTTGCCACAAAATCTCCCCTCCCCTCTCACTGCCATTGTATCTAAATTCTTAGGATTACAGACTTCCTTTCCCACTTCCAGAATGTCATCTGTGTGAAACTTCAGACTTCTGAAAGCCCTGCTACTCAAAAAAAGGAAAAAATAAATGTGTTTAATATGGAATGTGAAGGCTTTTACACAATCACCATTATTTTCCTACCGATTACCTTTCTTTTTCTTCACACAATTGCAATATTTCTGGAATGCCATTGGTATTTGTTTCTATTTACTTCCAAAAGCTGAACAGACCCTTTGGATAGGCATTCTGTGTTGATGTGAACAAACTAGGGATCAGCTGCCGTATCTGGACAGATGCTAGAAGATGCAATGAATTTGTTAAGAAAGGACAAAACTTAAAACTATCACAAAAATTGAGTAGTTCTGCTAGGTATCAAAATAAAAAGGAAGACTAACATTTCTTCCTCTAGGAAAGACACAAGTATCTCATCCCCTCTCAGAAAGCAATGATAATTTTCCTGTCTCATGCAACTGTGATCACTGGGCTACCTCCACATAAAATACCCCAGCAGATTTCCTCTGTGCATTGCTTTCTACCACTATGGTAACACCTCTTGTAACATCAGTTCTAGGCACTAATTCTGGTTAGTTACTACTCATTTTTAGAATCAGAACCTTTATGTAGAAAACAAACTGCCACCCTATGTGTTGTAAAAACAGAAGAGAGGGTCTGCTTCCTCTAATTGGTACTAAAAATATCTAAAAGACAAACATTTGCAGATAAGAAAAAAAACAAACTGTGTACACAAGAAGATCCAAAGGAACCCACAAATTCATACTTGGATAAAGGATTAGAAGCATCAGCAACAACAGCAATTCTGGCATTAAGGAGTGCTGCTAATACTAAAATAAATGTAGGTTTTTAGGTCTATTACTTCTATGCTTACACACACTAATAAAACCATTGCCTAGCTACAGCTTCCCTGGAGGTGTTTAAAAGGTGCTAAGGAGTATCAGATTTGGTAGAGTTAAAGCTTGGAGTTGATAATCTTAAAAGGTCTTTTCCTACCCAAAGGATGCTTTGACTCCATTCCTGCTCTGCTGACCCTGCTTGAGGAAGGAATTTGGGATAGAGATATTCTGGTATCCCTGTCCAACTGAATAACTCCATGACTCTATTCCATAGTTTTCTTCACTCTGTTCTTAATTTTGTCCTGGTATGGATTTGGTTTTTGTTTTGTCATCATCCCCACATGTCCTAATGGAAAATTCATGTACTGCAGCAGTCGTTCTTGCCATATTTTCATACATTCTCTCCCTCATTTACAGTGCAAAGTTTGTTTTGTTTTTTTTTTTTCTTCTCATAGTAACTGGATACAAATGTGATCTGTGACAGTGACACTGATTAATCTTAGGAACCCAGGCTATCAATCTTCCTTTTTTTAGCTGTGCAAATATAGCGTTGAAAATTATCCAGGAATAAAAGTTTCAATGTTTTGACACCTCTCAATCTTTTTTAGATGAGCACTGTAAAGAAGAACATATGTATCAATAGAGAGGTTTAATGGGATGACAAAGACAAAACTCAGTGTAAACAAGTGCAAAGTAATACATGGAATCTGAACTATTTTTAAAAACAATTGCAGGTTATGCACACATTTTTAACTTCTCTGGAAACAAAGCTGGTTGAGTTATTGTGTTATTGAGAACCACATCCAGTTCTGGAGCCCCTATTACAAGAGGGATATGGACATGCTGGAAGGTGTCCAGAGAAGGGCCACCAGGATGAGCAGAGGGCTGGAGCTCCTCTCCTATGAGGACAGACTGAGAGAGTTGGGGTTGTTCAGTCTGGAGAAGAGAAGGCTCTGAGGTGACCTTCTTGTGGCTTTCCAGTATCTGAAGGAGGCTACAAGAAAGCTGGGGAGGGACTTTTTAGGCTATCAGGTAGTGACAGGACTACAGGGAATGGAAGTGGGGAGATTCAGACTGGATGTTAGGAAGAAGTTCTTCCCCATGAGAGTGGTGAGAGCCTGGAATGGGTTGTGCAGGGAAGTGGTCGAGGTCCCATCCCTGGAGGTGTTTGCAGCCAGGCTGGATGAGGCTCTGGCCAGCCTGATGTAGTGTGAGGTGTGCCTGCCCATGGCAGGGGGGTTGGAACTGGATGATCCTTGTGGTCCCTTCCAACCCTGACTGATTCTATGATTCTATTCTATTTCCTCAACAGGGAAATACAGTTTAAAGGAGTGTTGGCATGGCAAGTGTGTGTTAGGAGAAGAAGACTATTCTAAAATATATGCTGCTGCTTGAATACTGAGTTTTATTTTGGCAGTTTCATCTTTTACAAGTAAAGACAGAAAGAGACTTCTAAAAGAATCTAGGTGCCTTCCAAAATCACCATGCAACCCAAAAGCATTTCTGTACTTTTCTTCAGTATTGAGATAGAAAAGCCAACCTTTTAAACCCAAGTTAACCTTTTAAATCCAAGTTTAATTTTATATTGCTCAGTACTATATTGCCTCTTAGGTAGGTTTGTTTTATTTTTCGCAGAACTTACAAGCAGCAGAATTTCCAGGAAAGATGAGATTGTGAAAAGAAATGCAATACTGGTACAAATGGCTCTAGGAAAGACTGAAAGCTTGCTGGTAAATTTGAGCAGCATCTGCACCACAGGGGTAAAAAGGTAAAAGAACCATGTAAGACACACTGTAATATGAACTGTTCCTGATCACAGGGTGTCATACCCTGTAGCAGTAATGCACTGGCCACAGATTAGAAGACAATGAAGTTGTACCACAATGTAAAATCATACCATGAATACAGCATACAGCTCTGAATACATATTCCAAATTAATTTCTCATAAGATACTAAATTAAGATGTGAAGAATCAATGGTCAAATTGTAGATTAAATAAAATACTCTGAACAAGTTATATGAAGGAGATTATGAAAGGTTATTTTCTAATTATAAGACCACAGAGAGCCTTTGCTTCCCCCTTTCCAAACAGTTTTTAATAAGGTCCTTGCCAAAAGGTTACTAGGAAACAAAACTGCTACAAGCATAAGAAACATCCTTACATAGAAAAAACAATTAATTAAAAGCAAAAAGAGAATTACTGTAAACTATCCATTCTCAGTAAGAGAGAGAGATCACACAGTTCTATACAGAGATATGCAGTGAGGGATCTAGAAAATGGGAGCAGAAATCAGTGCTGAGGATTCTGTTATTTGGATTATGATTGTTAGGAAATAAGGATGTGTCACAGGGAAGAACTACAGAGGCACTGCAGAGCTAAATGATTGTGCAAAGGAATGGCAAATGACATTCTAGGGACACAAATGTGACATCCAAAGGAGAAAACCACTCCTCATTTCACACACAAGAACAATGGACTGAACATTATTTCACTCACTCAGGAGTGAAATTTAGGATTATGATATCCCTGAAGATGTTGGCTCAGTGTTAATAGTCAAAGAGAAAAATCAAATGCTAGGAATTTCTAAGAAAGGAAAATAAACCAGAAAGAACATGACACAGCAGAGGATAAAATGCATGGTTGGTTTGTATGATTAAACTGGATTCAGCTCTGGTCTCTTTGTCTCTGAAGGGTGCATTAGAACTGGAGAGGATTCAGAAGAGATCAAGAGGACAGTTAAAGCTGTAGTCTGGCTTCTAGTAAAAGAATTAATGTAAGTGTACACACCTGAAAAATCTGGAAGGTATTTGAGCTGAATGTCAAATGTCTGCAAAACCATGAAGGAGGCACAGGAAAGGGAACAATTCATCCTCTCTTTTAATACAAGAACTAGAAATTGCATGGAGTAAGGTCCACAAATCAATAAAAGGACATGGTGGTTCTTTTGTATGAGCTCATTACCACACACAAAAAAAAAATCTAGAATTCTAGCCCTTTGGCACACATTTCCCTTTGTCACAAGTGGGCTTGCACTGGATGTATTTCTGAAGATTCAAGTCTGCACAAACTCATAGCAGTGTAGGAGGCTTTAATCACAGATTTCCACAGAACACAATCTGCATATGTGTTCCACTTTATTGACACATATGCAACACAGACATAGAAGGTCAACACATGGTATTATCCTCCTCCTGTTCTGGAGCCCCTCTTACAAGAAAGCTATGGACGTGCTGGAACGTGACCAAAGAAGGGCCATGAGAATGATCAGAGGGCTGGAGCTCCTCTCCCATGGAGACAGGCTGAGAGACTTGGGGCTGTTCAGTCTGGAGAGGAGAAGGTTCTGAGGAGACTTTCTTATGTCCTTCCAGTATCTTAAGGGGGCCTACAAGAAAGCTGGGGAGGGACTTGTTAGTATGTCAGGTAGTGATAGGACTGGGGGGAATAGAGCAAAACTAGAAGTGGGTAGATGCAGATTGGATGTTAGGAAGAAGTTCTTCACCATGAGGATGGTGAGACACTGGCACAGGTTGCCCTGGGAGGTGGTGGAAGCCTCATCCCTGGAGGTTTTTAAGGCCAGATTGAATGGGGTTCTGAGAAACCTGCTCTAGTGTGAGGTGTCCCTGTCCATGGCAGGGGGGTTGGAACTGGATGATCCTTGAGGTCCCTTCCAACCCTGGTAATTCTGTGATTCCTGAACATGGAGGGTTTTCCACATGCATAGCTTAGGGAAGCAGCTGTCATTATATAGCCTCAGTAAACTATTATTGAACCATCATTTGCATTTTTATGCATTGTCAGATTTCGTGTAAAAACCATAACTCAGCACACGAAGCGTGATTTAAAGGATAATTATTCACAACATCAGACTTCATTAATCTGTCCAAGGTCATTGCAAAACTGATCAGGACAGACATTATGTCTTCTAAGTCATTACACAAGAAGATAGACTTCAGGCATCCAGCTACATCTCTGCAACAGAAGAGAGAGAATGTAAAATACACACAGAGAACTCAAGCCCCACTCTGTTTCCACAGGACAGACAAGTTCTTTCTTTTGAGTTGTCTAGCAGGAATATTTGATTGCCACAGAACTACTCTGCACTAGAAGGAAGGTTAATTATGTTTTAAAATATGAAAGAGTTTAATATATCAAGAAAATAATAATTTAAAAAATACTATAATTGTCAACAAATCACAGAATCACAGAATGTTAGGGGCTGGAAGGGACCTCAGAAGATCATCCAGTCCAACCCCCCTGCCAGAGCAGGATCACCTAGAGCAGGTCACACAGGAATGCATGCAGGTGGGTCTTGAATATCTCCAGACAGGGAGACTCCACAACCCCTCTGTGCAGCCTGTTCCAGTGTTTCATCATCAGTGAAAACATTTTTCCTTGTGTGTCCACGGAACTTCCTAAGCCTTAACTTCCACCCATTGTCTCTTGTGCTGTCATTGGGCATCACCAAGAAGAGCCTGTCTCCATCCTCTTGGCACTCAACTTTTTACATCTTTATAAACATTAATGAGGTCACCCTTCAGTCTCCTCCTGTCAAAGCTAAGGAGCCCTCAGCTCCCTCAGTTTCTCCTCCTAACGAAGATGTTCCACTCCCTTCATCATTTTTGTGGCTCTGCGCTGGATGCTTTCAAGCAGTTCCCTGTGGACACAATATTCCAGATGTGGCCTTACCAGGGTAGAGTAGAGGGGGAGGAGAACCTCTCTTGACCTAGTCACCACACCCCTCCTAATACACCCCAATCACTGAAAAAAAAATATTAGGAGTTAGTATTTAACATGCAGACTGACCTAACTACACTCACACAAAATACAAGTAGAGGAAACATCATATTCTGTAACTCTTTGAGGTTAACTTAAAAGCAAATGTAGATAGAAGCTGTTAAATGTATTAAATGTATTAAAACTGTAGTTTGAGGACTACAAAGTTAAACAGGTGAATATAAAAGCAATGTCCTGGAAAACAGTTATAGTAAATGTATGCTCACAGCAGCCCATAAATAACAGTACTTCACACATTAATGCAATTAATTTTGCAATGATGTTGACATCAAGTACACTGAAAGAATCCTAACAGAAAAAGTTTGCACAAAATTGTGTTAAGAGCACTGCTGCTATCAACATTTTAAATATCCTGTTACACATACAGCTACAAATTTAGCAAAGCAGGAGAAAAAAAAAAAAAAAAAAACAAAAGAATGAAAACCTTTAACAGAATACTCTAAAACAACAATCCCAGTTTAAAATAAAGAAAGGTGGTTAAAAGTTTGCATGGAAATAGCAAAAGATAGCAATTTCTAGGGGGATTCCTCAGGCAGAACACATCCTGGAGATAATTTGCTATACTATGCAGAAAGGTAAGGCCTGGGTGATTCTACCTTTTCCAAACCTAAGAAGTTATGAGTCTTTTGCAATCAGATTGCATCACCCTTACAAGAACACAGCCACCCAGTGTCGCACCATCAGCATGGTTTACCTTAGCAATTGTTGTACATTTATCACCAGACTGTTTCTTTCAGGGGGAAATATTAGGCTGAAAACAGCTAAACCTGTTGTTGCCAACTCCTCCAAAAGCATTTTGCTCCAGCCCACATACTTATTTGCCAATTCCTTTTCCCCTTCTCACACACACATATTTAAGTTTATTTGGGTCATATTGATTCTGTCTCTACCCTCCTGCTACAATAAAGAACCTATAAACTTCATAATCTAGGCAAACATATTCACTGCTGTTACAATTCCCACAGAATAAGCGTTTTCCTCAGGCTAAGAGTTCATACAATGAAAAATTCTATTTTTTTTAAACTATTTGAATGTTTTGTTATTTAGTTTTGAAAGGGACGATGAAACAGAACTAAACCAACATATTAACATTTCTGTTATTTTGTGAAGGCTTATTGCAAAAGTCTTAGTTCTCCAATACTTTGGTGAAATATTGCTCAATCTGTTTACATTATCATCTTTGTAGTGATGTGAAAAAGAAGCTTCACAAGGAACAGTCATGATTAAAACATCTTTGCTAAACGTAATTCAATAGCATTATAATTTAATGAAATAATAAGAAACCACCAGAAGGGTTTATCAGTACAAAATGTTAACAATTTTTAGACATGGAAGCATTTCACAGTTCTGGGATTGCTCCTGGTCATCTGGCATCTTCATTTTCCATTCCAAGTTTTAATGTCTGCTCAAACTATACTCACAGTGAGACTGCAGTAAAACTTTAATCTCCACAGTGCAAATACATTTCTGTGCTATGGATTAAGCAATTTAATAAACAGACTTTTTCTTACTTTTATTTCTGTCAGTCCTGATGTAATAACACAGCTGAGAAACTGTTGTAGCCTGCTCCTCCTCAATACACTTGCTCAAGAAAGATCAACACATTAAATCTCATTACAAGTTGCAGAAATATCGCTTGGCTCAGAATTGGTTTTCAAAGTACCCTTCAGAATTCATTAATCAATCCATAATAAGACTTCATTTGGCCTAGGGAGATTATTTTATTATTGTTGTTGTTGTCGTTATTATTATTGTTATTATTGTTATCATTACCATCATCATTATCATTATTATCATCATTCTCATTATTATCATCATTATTATATGATTGTGTCTAAAGTCATAGTAGTTTTCAGGAGCGACAGGTAGAAAGCAAAACTTCCAAAAATCCAGAGCCTCTGTGGAAATCCAATAAAGGCACTTCACAATGCCATCTGTCATCTCAGTCTTCCCATAGTACTTCAAATATTTTGAAGTGGGATGAACAAAGGCATTAGAAAGGAAGAAGAGCTCTTTCAGTTCAAATGCAATGATTGTCATTTGAACACATATTATTAGCATCTTATACTGCAACATATCAGACAGCTAGAAAAATACATTCTCAGGCTACTTTAGTAAATTAGGTACTGTGCTGAAGCACTGCAAGAAGCACAACGTTCCTTCAGAGACATTTGTGTTTATTTTCCCCAACCTCAACAACAGCTGGCAACGAGTTGAAAGAGCAGACACATCCTATTTGATTCAGAGTAAAAACATTTCTCCCCCAATGCCTATTTCATCTCAAAATCCACCTTGTAACCATACAGAGCTTTCAACTTTGTAACTGGGTGTGAAAGAAAACCAGAAAAAAGGCAAGAAGGATCTTTCTGTGAGTAACACACAGGTCAATTTCAAGTTTCAGAAGGAACTATTTAATTTCTGAATTGAATTCTGAATTTCTTTTTCCAAGACTTTTTTTTTTTTTTTTTTCAATAGCGTTAAGCTAAAGTTAGAATAGAATCATAGAATCAGTCAGGGTTGGAAGGGACCACAAGGATCATCCAGTTCCAACCCCCCTGCCATGGGCAGGGACACCTCACACTACAGCAGGCTGGCCAGAGCCTCATCCAGCCTAGCCTTAAACACAAGTTATTTCATCTCACATTCAGAACAGATGTCCCCAATTCTTTCCCTACAACCTACTACAATATGATACACAGCACAGTTTATTTTTAAATGCAACCTTCAATTTAGCCCAATACATCTACATATTCATTAAGTCTGATCAATCTAATCAGATGTCCTTGAAAGCATTCTCAAGGAAGGTATTAAATCAGCATAAAACAACTATTATAAGCCACACAGCAGAAGGGGAAAAAAAAAAAAAAAAAGGAGTTATTGTGTATTGAAAGACTTCATCATTAGGAAAAAAATTGTGTGTTTCTAGAAACGTGCTCTAAATCCCACAGCCTTGCAAGCTGAATGGTAAGGGAGGAAAATACCAAACAAAAACTATTTGTATCAAACAAATATTCAGATGGAGTTATTTCTCTACTAAACCTGTAGCATTTTACTTACAAGGGTAAAAAAACAAACAAACAAGCAAACAAAAACCTGACAAGCACATAAAACTAAAATGCTTGAACACGGGAAGAGTATCTGATTTTGTGCTGAGTGGTCATTTTCCTAATTAAATTACATGACAGTCACTAAAAGCACAAAATTCAACAGAATTCCACACATCACACCTTTTGGAAGAGTACCACACTTCTCGGATGTGATCAGTAACACCTCAATAAAGAAAGACAAAATAGCATCTGCTTTCTGGACACTTAAGCTTTCTGTCACAACATGTTATTTAAAGTGCATACACAAAGTACTCCTCGTTATTTAATTTTCTACACAAAAAGAGAAATGGGACAGAAATTCATCAAGTGACCAAAAAGAAAAGAAAAAAAAAAAAAAAGAAAAAAAGGTACATTTGGTATAAATAATTTCATCCTTTAATTTTACTGATGAGTTTATTTTAGCTTAATGTTAATTTTGTAATTAGCTGCTCATACTCATATCATAGAATTGTCAGGGTTGGAAGGGGCCTCAAAGATCATCCAGTTCCAGCCCACCCTGCCATGGGCAGGGACATCCTCCAATAGATCAGGTTGCTCAGAGCCACATCCAGCCTGGCCTTAAAAACCTCCAGGGATGAGGCTTCCACCACCTCCCTGGGCAACCTCTTCCAGTCTCTCACCACCCTCATGATGAAAAATTTATTCCTAACATCCAATCTGAAACTACCCACTTCTAGTTTTGCTCCACTCCCCTTATTCCTGACATCCTGAACAACCCCAACTCTCTCAGTTTGTCTCCATAGCAGAGCCTCATGGCCCTTCTCTGGACACATTCCAGCATGTCCAGATCCTTCTTGTAGTGGGGGCTCCAGAACTGGATGCAGTACTCCAGGTGGGGTCTCACCAGAGTCTCTTGATGAAGCCCAGGATATGATTTGCCTTCTGGGCTGCAAGTGCACACTGCTAGCTCATGTTGAGCTTCTCAATCCCCAGCACCCCCAAGTCCTTTTCTTCAGGGCTGCTATCAAGCCAGTCCCTGCCCAGCCTGTATGGTGCTTGGGATTGCCCCAACCTTGATACTGAAAGCAAGATTCTCTCCTCTTCCCTCTCATTTTCTCACAACTGAATTTCATAGCACCAGTTACTAAGGGAAACATGTTGGCCTATACTCTAGCAGAAAATATGGAACAGGATGTTTAAAGCAGCAGGAGAAAAGCAGCAGTGTTTTGAGCAAAAGTGAACACATACACTTGGTTAAACTCTTCTGATATGTTAATCTCATTTTGATTTTGTTTTCTATAGTTCAGTCTTTAAAATTAGGGTACAGCATCTTTCCAGCTATAACCCTTGGCATTTATAACTTCACAATCAAGGCAGAATAGGTTTGGAAAAGAACATAAAAGCTTTCTTCATGCAAGGGATCACACAGTTTGGGACAACTGTAGTTATTAATAAAGGCTGTGAGTTCAACATGGTCAAATTCTTTCTAGGAAAAGGAGTTCAAGTACTGAAAACTCTGATGAGCAGGAACATTGTGCAACTGGCATGATGTAGAATTAGAAAGCAATGAGACCGAGGTGGTGTGATCAGAGAAAGATCTTAACCAAATGACTTTGCAGGCAGCTTATTGAAGAAACAAAAGTTAAGGGCCCAGATAAGGCTCTGGCAACCTGTAAAGAAGAAAAAGCATTTGAAGGTTTTTACAAACAAACAGCAAAGTTTAGACACATGCAATCTGGAATTTCATAGATTGGCTATGCAATTGGACACACAAATGACTTTATTTGAAAATAAAGTATAAGTTATCTGCAGTAGCCACAAATGGGTAAGAAGGAAGTGTCTGCGAAGAGAACTGAGTTCAGGTTTAAAATTATTGATGGAAGTTCCAGGTAGAGTACCTGTAAGAAGATGAGCACAGTCAAGACAAGATGTCCTAGGAATCAGGGAGAGGAGGAATCATTGCAAGAAACAAAAAGCCACCAACCTGACCAAATCTGCATGTAAGATCACTGATATCAAGTCAACAAAGAATATTAGGAAGTAAATCTGGCACACAGACTGAAATGAGATGATGGCA
The DNA here is from genome assembly GCF_027791375.1 of Indicator indicator. Taxonomy (NCBI): domain Eukaryota; kingdom Metazoa; phylum Chordata; class Aves; order Piciformes; family Indicatoridae; genus Indicator; species Indicator indicator. The sequence continues at coordinate 40,890,936 of NC_072013.1, forward strand.
GGCAAGCTACCAAACAATACAAGATATCTGTAGACATAGTCACAAATGGGTAACAGGTTCTTGTAGTTGATCATGACCACAGGTTCATACTCAGTAACTGAAATGAGCATGGAAAAATTTGCATAGATGTGTGATTCAGGAAGAACAGGGAGAGGGAGCAAGAAACAGCAGAGTTTTAACAAGAGTTTTAACAAGAGGAGGAAATCACTAACAGAACGAATGCTGGAATGGATGAGGTTCAAAGAAAAGGAAGATAGGACTAACTCAATATTGGTACACACCATTTATGGGATTGCTTTGTACAAAATGCATTAAAAATGCAGAAAAAAATAAATACAGGCTTATGTTTGTCAGACACAAAATAACTTAGAGAAAAAACACTTTATTACTGGGGATTGCAGATAGGAGGGGGAAAAAAATGCAGTGACATCTTCATGTTATGTATGCTTCTTCCGAATCTATAATCAAAACCTAATCTTAATTTTTCATGTTTTGAGGAGTTTCACAGAATGAGTTTGCTGTCATACCTAGAAATATGTGCTTGGTTAGTGTCACTGACGACTTTTAGTCAGTGTCTATAAAAACAAAGTATCTTCCAAGCTCTCCCTTTCACATTACAGAACAGGAAAAAGAAAAGTACTCTCCTTCAAGCTACAAATTAAGTGTGATAGGCAATCACCACTTGGAGTTGTTAAGCTCAGGAAAAAGAAAACAGAAGGAAAAAAAAAAAGAAATCTTGCTGTATAATTACAGTAAGTTTTGAATTGCCTTTTTCTCCATTTTTTTTAAAATTGTATATTGCAAGGTCACTTGTTTTTCTCTGCTGAAGTGCTACTTACATTGTGCCCAGAAACACTCATTGGAGTGAAAGCAGCTGAGACTTTATCATAGAATCATAGAATTGTCAGGGTTGGAAGGAACCTCAAGGATCAGCCAGTTCCAACCCCTCTGCCATGGGCAGGGACACCTCACACTACATCAGGTTGCCCAGAGCCACATCCAGCCTGGTCTTAAAAAACCTCCAGGGATGAGGCTTCCACCACCTCCCTGGGCAACCTGTTCCAGTGTTTCACCACCCTCATGGTGAAGAACTTCTTTCTAACATCCAATCTGAATCTACCCATTTCTAATTTTTTTCCCATTCCCCCTGTTTGTTTGTTGAAATGTAATGTTAAGAAATAGCAAAACCTTATTAAAAGGAGGGGAAAAAATATTTATTTATTTTTTATGGAACCCATAACACAGTATGACAAAATGCACAGCACTAAATTGTCATGCTCTCAGATGTGCACTGCTAACACTGATGAAAGCCTATTAAATGTGCTAAGTTTATCTTAATGTGGTTACTGATATGAACAAAAGCGGCATCAAAAACAAAAAACAAAAAAAAATATGAAGAAATCAGACTGCAAACTGTGGAAAAAAAAAATAAAACAGGATAGGATGATGTAATATTAGAAGGAATTTCTCACAAGAATCCTGTGCTGAATTAGAGCAACTTTCCAGCGATATGCCATTTCCTTCCTGTGCCACTCCATACTCCCTGAAAATATATAAAACGGAATGGGTTTTACAGTAGATGGAGTCATGTTAGTGTTCAGTTACTCTCTAGGCTTTGAATCCTTAAGACCATATCATTAAAAAAAAAAAATTGTTATTCCACAAACAAATTTACTTTTTGCTATGACTCTTCCCTGTAGGATCCATAGTTACAATCATTACAGTACTGCAGACAAACCTAATGTTTAGCAAGATATGGTAAATGAATGCACTGAAACAACTGTCTGCAGCTTGCCCTGCACTGAAAAACCTTTCAGTAAGAAGCTCAAACTAGAAAGTCTCTTTTTTTCTTTTTTTCTCCTTTGTTCTCTTTTTAATTTTTTTGAAGAAGAAGTAAGACTCAAAATTGAGTGACATTTACTAAGGCAGAAAAATCACTAAGGAGAGTTATCTTCCATTTGGAGCAACCAAACTTGCAAGTTCATGGAATAAAATTTTGGTCTAACTTGAATCACTTGGGTATCACTGACTTCAGAAACCTCTTGCTTAAGTTAAACCCTAGGAATACACTGCAACTGCATTCCACACATTGTTGTCTGCTTATTACAAAACAATATTTCAGGATGCAATCTGCTAGCAACTCCAAAGTACCTTCTCCTTATACTCGTATCTAAAAAAAAAAAAACCAAAAAAAACCCTATATATATATATTATATATATATAATTTTAAATGTATCCACAAAACATCTAGGAATGGTTGGCAGAAAATGAACTTTGAAAAAAAAAATAGATCTAAGGTCCAAATTCAACAGGTTAGTACTTTTGTGTACCAATTTGGACTACAGAGACTTTAAGTATCAGTACCTTCACAGGATGGGAATTACAGCTGCCTGCCGCACTCTCCTCCCCAGCCAGTTATCAGCCAAAGCTCACATTTCCAGTCTGTGATATCTGGTAAAAAATTGAATGGAACGCCATGTCACTGCTCTGCAGGTTTCTGAAACTGAAGTATCTGCTTTTTTGTTGTTGCTGTTTTTGGCCTATGTCATGACTAGAAGACTTCATATGCTGTTGCTTCTCTATTGGAGTTGGTTCTCTCAAGTGTGAAAGCTCTAAAGTTTTTAGGAGTGTGCTGACTGATATGCTTTGCAACTAGTAAATACCAGAAAAACTCTGATGTTGCATTCAGTTGTTGGGGAAAAAAAACATGCCACCTTTGTTTTTAACCAGTATACCAACAATATTCTTGCTCAGTGGAAGGCTTTTTATCTTCTATTCTTGAGCTAGATGAAGTCCACCAAAGGCTCTGATGTTTTTGTCTTGCTAACTGTTCATCCACTACAGAAGTGATGTAGAGGATTAATGCATTAAAGGAAAAAACAGAAATTGGAAAGTTGAAGTAGAGTTGCCATGAGTAGAGATTAAAGCTAAAATTAGGTTCCACAGTGGAAGGTGATCCCATTTAGAAGCTGTGCAAAATATCCTTGACGGATATGGGAAAGAGAAATCACAGGACTTCTCAGGTGTGTATCTGCAAACTTCAATCTTAGGTAACAAACACTACACTTATCCTAAAGAATACTTACAGGGCTTTAACTAGGCACTTTGGAACCTTAGATTTGGTCGTAGGACTCTTGATTACAGCTGATTTTTGTAATATTTAGGCACACACACAAAATAAATATTAAAATAAAATAAAGTGGTTGTTTAAAATAATTCTATTTTGCCAGAAAACAAATTACTGAGATTTTTGTTTCAAAGTTAGTTTCCTTGGCTAATGAAGAGAAGCACTGAACACTGATGGTTACTACATAAATAATTAAGAGTTTAAGGGGAACAATTGAAAAGTTACAGGACATTTACATCAAGAATTTTCTCCTCAGCACTAGTTATGTTCCAACTGGACTTATGAATGAAAACACAGGCTGTATTTTAGAGTCTTAAGAAATCCAAATAATCTCTGTGAAAATAATACAACAATTAAAAAGCAGGGGAGAAAAAAAAAAAAAGATGTTTTGGAAAAGTGAGCCACAAGCTTTTGTAGATGTCTTTATTTTCTGTTTCTTCAAATCTGCTTAATAATTATGAAAATCAGTAGTTTTATCAAATGCTTAAGTTTCAAAACTTTGCAAGAGATGGCACCTCTCCAAGCATCACATCCATTCAGAAATGCTATCCTATAAATGCAATAGAAATTGAGTTTGGTTTGGGTTGTTTGGGTTGTTTTGTTTTTTTCATGAGAAAAGGAAAATATTCAGAAAACTGACAGCAATCCACATATCAAGAAAATGGGTAAAATGATGTAGCTTTACTTATTTTTCAGCAAAGCATGTAGGTAAAAGTGAAATCAGTCTTGAAAGGAACAGATCACAGTTTCTGTGGGCTGAGGTTTTCTTCAGTGCCAGCAGTGGCTCTTGGGACAGTTCTGGTTTTAACAGTAAAGGCAAAAAGCCTTCTCAGAAGTTGCACATAAACATGCATGTTTTCTTCTTAGGTGTGATTGCATATACTAAATAATTTAGGTTAGGTGCTAGTGTATATATTATATAGGTATTTATTCATTCCACAACTTCAGTAAATCAATAGCAAAAAAAAAATCCTTTTTTTTTCATTGGAAGAAAAAAAGTAGCAACAGCTCAGTATTACTCCCAGTACTTTCTCTGTATTCAGTAAAAAAAACAATATAAAAATTATAATTACTCTGATGAGGTCCATAGTTTGCTTCACCCTTGACATTAGCTGCTCTGTAAAGCTTAACTTAGAAATGCTTATATCAAGAATTTCATAAAGAACTTAAGGTATTCCTAATGTTTTTAATGTAGATTTACCTTTCATTTAAAATGAATTGGACTTGATGAATGTCTAGATACCTTACCTGGGTTTATATTTTGACACTGCAGGGCTGTCTTCCTAATTCAGCATTGAATCATAGAACCACAGAATCAGTCAGGGTTGGAAGGGACCACAAGGATCATCCAGTTCCAACCCCCCTGCCATGGGCAGGGACACCTCACACTACAGCAGGCTGACCAGAGCCTCATCCAGCCTGGCTGCAAACACCTCCAGGGATGGGGCCCCAACCACCTAACTGTAATTTGAGCTGGGTCACCTATATTACAAAGTGCAACTCCATCATCTATTTGTTTATTTAGAAGCATGGTTACAGTCTGTGATGGAGCACTGACTGCTCAGTGACAAATATATTACTAAATCTATTACTAATTATTGAAAGTGGTTACTCATCATCATCATAAAGTTACTTTTAAGACAGGATCAAAATACTGTATTTCAGACACCATTAAATACAGTTGTTTTGGAGAAATCTGGTGACAAAAGAGTCTGGAACTATAAGTAAATATCTGAGAGTGCAACATTTTGCTCACATTTTTTTCTTCACTATTAAAGTGGATATAAATTTGAGGTGAAAATACTGATGAATGCAAATCTTTCAGTGAACCAAATAGATATTTAAACAAATGCAAGCACCACTGTACTGCAGCTACTCCATTTCTTAGATAGGAGTTAAAATATTTGGGTACTCATGGGTTTATTCCCAATATATTATAGAATCATAGAATTGTTAGGGTTGGAAGGGACCTCAAGGATCATCCAGTTCCAACCCCCCTGCCATGGGCAGGGACACCTCACACTAGGTGATTATAACCTAGCAGGTAACAAGACAAATATTTCTATAGAGAAATTACATCTATTCCTCCAATGAACAAGTTGAATATCATAGAAAAAGGGACCAATTTATATATTATATTGCAATAATACAACTATTTTCACCTTTACCTCTTAAGTCTCTTTTCTACACACAGAACTTTGTCTAAGGGTTGTAAGATTCTGCATCCATTCCATCATTTTACAAGAGACTGAGGTTCTTATTTTTGTTGGGAATAAATTTCCATTAAAATGTTAAAAGAATCTATTCCTTCCATGTTAAAAATACATATATATATATATATATATATGTATATGTATATATGTGTGTGTGTATGTCTATCTATCTATCTATCTATCTATCTATCTATCTATCTATCTACACCTACAAGCAAAATTGTTATATTCTCTGACAATTTTGGAATACTCCCACACTTCCCATTGTTACAGGAATGAGTGGATGTGCTTTATGGGTTATGGATCCTGTACTTTGTCATATCCTTTCACAACACAAAATAATACTATGTAGCATATCACAGCACACATGAAATCTAAAGATATTTAACAGAGGGGGTTTGGTTTGATTTTTCCCATGCTAATCATGGATTTGCAGAAGTGAACATATTGCTGTTTTTGCAGTTGGCATCAGGTATTTGGAAACAGAAGACTGCTCATCTCTTTGGCAATATTTATCTTAAACGAAAAGGAAAATCCTGTGGAGTAGTAAAGCTATACAATCCAAAGTCCTTAATTCACTCCTAAGTTTTTTCATGTTAAGAAAGACTCTGGAGTTGTTTCTACCCCAATATGTGGCATCATTAAAACAAACCAAGATTTTGAGAGTAAAATCAAGGGAAATTATTGATGAACTGGAAGTCACCTTCACAGAACCACACCTAAAGAAGTTCTAGCTCTATAAAGGGTCAATATCTACACTGAGAATTTCATTTTAATGTTTTTTTTTATTTAATTGGGTTTTTTTAGATTCTAAAATTCACACCAGGAATCTGTTACCTCTGGAAAGAAGTAAGGTAAGAGCGAGGGCACAAACATGCATTGTTCATCCTTTAAGGACATACAGTGGTCATTAAAAGCAGAAGGAAGAGTTTGAAAGGCAGAAAGTAGAAGGATGTTGTGTGTAACTGCTATTTATTGGAACAGTGTTCAATGAGCATACACAAAATCACCAACTTCAGCTAACTAACCTATCAAAAAAGAACTGGCAGCCTATATATATATTGGTATTCCTGAAGTCATGTTTCAGATGAGTTCCTTAACATCAGTGACTTCATATCCAAAGCACTCCCTGTTGAGAGTTGAATTGCTGGAGTGAAATTTACTAAAGAATAGAAGCATAGGATGGCTTAGGCTGGAAGTGACCTTAGAGATCATCTACTCCAACCTCCCTGCCATGGGACACATCACAACTAGACTGAGCTGCTCCCCCAGAGAGGAAGCATCCACAAGAACCCTGGGCAGCCTGTTCCAGAGTCCCACCACCATTGTAATGAAGTTCTTCCTAAGATTCACTCTAAAACTGCTCTCCCTCAGTTTAAAACCATTTCCCTTTGTCCTGTTGCTAGACACCCTGATGAAAAGTTCCTCTGCAGCCTTCCTGTAGGATCCTTTCAGGTACTGGAAGGCAGCTCTAAAGCTCCCATAGAATCTTCTCTTCTCCAAGCTGAACAATCCCAGCTCGTTCAGCCTATCCTCATGGCAGAGGTGTTCCAGCTCTTGGATCATCTTTGTGGCTCTCCTCTGGCCTCACTCTAGCAGCTCTGTGTCCTTATGATGGGGGCAATGCAAATATTCACAGCCATGGAGTAGCAGCAGTTCAAGTGCATTCACTTTTGTTTGTTTCTTTGATTTTGAACAAGTCCAGTCCAGTGTAAAAGATACAAGTGTGTTTCAAACATTTTTTAATCATGCTAAGTTTTCCTCCCATGTTTACTTTCTACTTCATTAATAAAGAAGAGTTGTGCAGTATTCCCTGTTTCTCAACTACTGAAACCAAAATAGAAGAAAACAGTTTATAAAAGACAGGGTCCACATATACATTAGAAATTATTTAGTCTGACTGCTCTTCCACAAATGACTAGAAAACAGAAAACAGGGGGGAAATTACTCTGGAGTTATTTGCAGTACTTAAGTTTTTCTTAACCAAAATAGAACTCAACTGAAAGTGCTTCATTTTGTGAATAAAGTTAGCCAAAAATGTCCAGGTGGGAAAATATTCAAAGGCATTCAGTTTGCCAAGGAGCTCCTACTTTATACATATAAACACACATGTATATGGGGGCAATTTCACACACTTCTGGAAAGACATTTCAGTAAACCTTTTAGAAACTAAATTCTCTAAGTTACACAATTATGTCAGTTTCACTACAAAATCAGATTGGCCAAATTGTCTAACTAGCTAATACCAAATCAGAAAATTTAGTTATCTTTAGTTAAAAGTAGAACCTTGTGCCAGCGGAAGTCAGTTTCAAACTTCTGCTCATCTTTTGGAAGAGTAACACCAGTTTACATGAAGAACAACCACCCTGTTCTTCCAGAATCCAAGACACACAACCAGCATGTGAATTTCTCACCTGCCTTAGAAATCAACACTATGTCTTGACAGTAATCTATTTACAAAGCAGTTTTGTTCTACCATACTCATATGGCAAGATAACCTCACTGAGACTCTGTGTGCTGTGGAGCTAGATTTGTAACAGGGCTGCCAAAATATGCTTCTAAAGACACATCAATGACACTTTTCCCTTTAGTATTGCATTGCATTGTAGTCTTCTATATGGAGTTAGAAATACTAGTGACTATGTATTTTTATCCCTATTTGGACCACGAGATGGATAAAGAACTGGCTTGATGGCTGCACCCAAAGAGTGGCTGTCAATGGCTCCATGTCCCAGTGGAGGCCAGGGACAAGTGGAGTCCCTCAGGGATCAGTCCTGGGACCAGTCTTGTTCAACATCTTTGTTGGTGCCATGGACAGAGGCACTGAGTGCACCCTCAGCAAGTTTGCTGATGACACCAAGCTGTGTGGTGCAGCAGACAGGCTGGAGGGAAGGGATCCATCCAGAGGGACCTGGACAGGCTGCAGAGGTGGGCACAAGCCAAACTCAGGAGGTTCAACAAGACCAAGTGCAGGGTCCTGCAGCTGGGTCAAGGACAATCCCAAGCACAAATCCAGGCTGGGCAGGGACTGGCTGGAATGCAGCCCTGAGGAGAGGGACTTGGGGGTGCTGGGGGATGAGAAGCTCAACAGGAGCTGTCAATGTGCACTTGCAGCCCAGAAAGCCAACCAGAGCCTGGGCTGCATCAGGAGAAGTGTGGCCAGCAGGTCAAGGGAGGTGATTCTCCCCCTCTGCTCAGCTCTGCTGAGACCCCACCTGGAGTACTGCATCCAGTTCTGGAGCCTCTATTACAAGAGGGATACGGACATGCTGGAAGGTGTCCAGAGAAGGGTCACCAGGATGAGCAGAGGGCTGGAGCACCAGGCTGGATGAGGCTCTGGCCAGCCTGATGTAGTGTGAGGTGTCCCTGCCCATGGCAAGGGGGTTGGAACTGGATGATCCTTGTGGTCCCTCCCAACCCTGACTGATTCTATGATTCTAAGTCTTTCAACACTGAAACATGTATTGAAGATCTGGAGGAAAGCAAACCCTAACACTCTTATTCTCACCCACATTAATATATTCTAAACAATGGCAAATGGGACATTTAGTTGAATACTAAAACAGAAGCTGCTTTTTTGTTCTACTCCCAACATTCTGATCCTAAACCAGCTGCTTTACACAGTAAGAAGGGCTTGTACTACAGTTTAAAAGCTATTCCAGTACCAAAATCAAGATCTGATATGAATACAATAAAGTACATATCATATGCACAAGACTGGGCTTTGCAATTTTTTATTATGTCTATTTATTGTTAGATCATAAAGCTTTCATCTGCTTTGGGACAGAAAAAGATTGTAGCCCATAGCATATTTCAGAGAATGCACAGTGCAGCACAAAGTCACAGAGTCAACCAAAATGTGGCTGGGGCAGATGCAAATATAAAATAAACAGAGATGCTGCCCAGCCCTAAATCCAGTTTGAAATACAATTATCAGGGTGGCAATGGTGAGAACTTTAAAGCCTCATAAGGGGATCCTTTCCTAAAAGAGAACTTGGTGACATAGTCCTCCTCTGCTCCCTGCTGTTTCAACAACAATTTTTATTTTTTTTAATTATTTTTTTAAACAAAGAGAGGCTAAATGCCTCCCAGTAAAATAGTGACTGTCATGGTTTAACACCTGCCAACAACTGAGCACCAAGCAGCTGCTTGCTTACTCCTCCTCTCCTCCCAGAGGGATAGGGAGGACAACTGAAGAAAGGAAAAAAAAAAAAAAAGTGCAACTCTTGGATCAAGATAAGAACAGTTTAATAATTGAAATAAAATTAAACCAACAGTTGTAATAATAATTATAACAGTAGTGATAACAGATTATACCAGTGCGCAATGTGCAATGCAATTGCTCATCATTCACCAACCAAGCCCCAGCTCATTCCTGGTTAGTGATCCTGGAGGAGTAAATTCTGACACCAGAATTCCCGAAGACAGAGAAAACCTCAGCTTCCCATCTAGCCCTCATCTAATTAGTGAGCAGGACACTGTATGATATGGAGTATTGCATTGTCCACTTCAGGTCCATTGTTACTGTTATGCTCTCTCATAGCTTCCGGGACACCTGCATGCTACCAAGATGGGAGAAGTTGTAAAGTCCTTGATTTCTTATCAACAACCAGAAAACATCAATGTATAATCAGCATTCTTCTCATAGTATATCCCACACTGAATCCAAAACACAGCACTCTCCTAGCTTCTCAGATGGGAAATTATCTCCAGCCCAGCTGAAACCTGGACAGTGACTTCTTGCCAAAGTATATCTGAAGTAAGTACTGAATCCTTAGGAAACTCACAACTAAGATAAAAATTAAAGGAAAAAAAAGCTGTAAAGGTCACAAATAAGAATGAGAACTACACTAAACTTACCATATCACTACACAGACTACAGTTTAGAAATGAGCAAGCTTTAAGAAGCACAAACACATTACTGTCATACAAAAATGCTGCTGCTTTTAACACGAGGATCCAGAAACAGCTCTTTTAGGGTTTATTTTCGTTTAGGTTTTTGTTGTTTTTTTTTTTTTAACTAGTGATGGCTACTGGCTACTTATGTACTACTGAACAGGCCAGAAACAGTCTACAACTCACAGGACAATAAGCTTAGGAAGCCATCCTATTTGGGGGATGCTGGGAAGAGCCTTTCATTTATTTTTTGATTGGAGGGTGCTGTTAAAGCGTTGTGAGCAGGATGAGACTCAGACTTTCTTACTTAAATTAGTGCCAAAGATGTATCTAACTCAGATACCTGAAAACTACAGTTTCAATTGCTGGCAACTGAAATTCAATCTTCCCTAATGGTAGAGAAATGTAATAAAGTTTGAATTTAAAATATTTTAACAACAGCTGAATGCACAGACTTTATCAGACGTTGATTAGAATCATAGATTTATAGAAGGGTTTAAGTTAGAAGGGACTTTAAAGATCATCTGGTTCCAACCCCCTCCCTGCCATGGGAAACCCTCCACTAGCCCAGGCTGCCCAAGACCTCATCCAACCTGGCCTTCAACAGCGCCAGAGAGGGGGCATTCATGACTTCCCTGGGCAACATGTTCCAGTGTCTCATTACCCTCACTGTAAAGAATTTCCTAATATCTAATCTAAATCTATCCTCCTCAAGCTTCAATCCATTCCTTCTCATCCTATAAGCCCCTGTAAAAAGTCCCTTCCCAGCTTTCTTGTAGGTCCCCTTCAGGTACTGGAAGGCTGATGTAAGGTCCCCCTGGACCAGTCTTTTCTCCAGGCTGAACAGCACCAGCTCTCTCAGCCTGTTCCCACAAGGGAGGTGCTCCAGACCTCTGATCATTTTTGTGGCCCTCCTTTGGACCCACTCCAGCAGTTTGATGTCCCTCTTATGCAGGGAGCACCAGCACTGGACACCGTAGTGCAGGTGGGGTCTCATCGGAGCAGAGGGGCAGAATCACACCCCCCTCATCCTGCTGGTCATATTTCTTTTGACACAACCCTATCAACCTATCTCAAGCTTAACACTCCCTGCAGCCTTCTCTTCTCCGGCTAGACAACCCCAGCTCCCTCAGCTTGCCCTGAGGAAAGCATGCTGCTCTTCCATCAAAGATTTAAACTCTGGTGGTTTCAGCTTTTAATGATTGCATATTATTTAACATACTAATCTTTGGCATATTAACACAATATATCTTTGATTATGTGTATATTTGTTTACATCACAATAAACCAGAAGGTTTGCCAAGGTCTTGGTCTCCTATGATTGTCTACTACCCACAAGAAACTCTCAACCTCTGCCTGCTAAAATCAAGTTCAGTATTTTATTACATTGTGAATTTAGACTACCTTTAGTCTAGCATATGTAAGAGCTGATCTTGTTGGAATTTAAGCTGAAATAGCTCCTGCTATAGCTGTCATGATTTTGCTATTATGTATTGTTAAATGTCACCTAAAACACTTTCTTTAAGCTGAAAACCACTCCTATCTTCTTAATTGGCTTATCTGGTGTTCATAGAACTTCCATGCACAACATCCAACTGCTGGTCATTAATTTGGACAGCCAAGAGAAAGCTCAAGCACCAAGTAACCATTTGGTCATGTGAGACAACACTGCCACAGCCTAGAAGATGCTACTTCCACCCAGATGCAAGGACATTGTCAAAGTAGAATGGAAAAATGAGAATACCTTGAACTACTCCTGACAATTAAGCATTGTTATAAGTATGAAGTTCATTGTTTCTCAAGGCTATGAATTGTAATTGAAAAAAAAAAAAAAAAGAATCAGAGAGGGGCTGCTAAATCTATCAACCAATGATTATATGCAAGATAATTATGATCTTGTTACACAGGCTAACAATGGAAACTACAGCTGACAATTAAATGCTGTATTGCAATTCTTTGAAGGACAACCTTGCCAATATTCCTTAATTCAGGAAACAAAAACATAGCATTTTGAATGAGTCAATTTGCAAGCACTAATAGCTTAATTTTGACAGCTAATATTTTTTTTTTTTAATCTCTCCAATTTACACCTGTAAAACAGATTTGGTCACCAATTGAACTAATTTGAGGCAGGAATAATATTAATTCTTAACTGTACAACATTTTGAAGGCACACATCTTGTATCAATTAACATGTTTCTGATGCATAAAAGTGAGGTGCTTAAAAATATCTTACTGAAGTGCTAGAGACATCATCAAAACTCACCTTTTGTTTAATGTAAGTCCCTTTTCTGCAGTTTGAAATTATAACTGAAACCTTTCCTCAATAACATATGTAATATGTGACATGTAAACATGAGTGGGGGCTGGAATGCCTCTCCTATAAGGATAGGTCTGAGGGAGCTGGGAGTATTCAGCCTGGAGAAGAGAAAGCTCTGAGGAGACTTAATAGCAGCCTGCCAATACCTGAAGGGGGCTACAAGAAGGCTGGAGATGGACTATTTACAAAGGCCTGTAAGGGATAGGATGAGGAGCAATGGTTTGAAATGAAAGAGCAGCAGATTCACACTGGATGTTAGGAACAAGTTCTGCACCATGAGGGTGGTGGAACACTGACAAACCAAGGAGGCAGGTGAGGCCCCATGGCTGGAGATACTCCAAGTGAGGCTTGGCAAGGCTCTGAACAACCTGATGTGTGGAGGATGTCCCTGCTCACTGCAGGGAGGTTGGACTAGGTGATCTTTGGAGGTCCCTTACTGCCCAAACCATTCTATGATTCTGTGTATAACGTTCAGAAATTTAAGCATATACTGCAAATGATTTTTTTATTAAGCCTACTGGTGGTTCAATAGGAAAACAATATTCATATGAAACAAGCTTTGAAAAAAGTCTTATTCATAATATTTTAAGCCACTCAGAATCTAAGTGTGCTCTTAAAATCTAAAAGTACTGTATTCCCTGGCCATCTAGTGCTCTCTTACACCTGATCTTTCATATTGTGACTTCTAAAGAGAGTAGCTCTTGCAAAACCACAAAACAGAATAATTTCATGATCTCAAGATAATGAAGCTTCACTGGACAAAATGCATTTTCTGTTATGGGAAAAAAGGGCTCATGAGCTTTAAACAACTAAATGTAAACTCATGGTGCAAGTGACACATCCATGGACACCCTAATTAGAACGGCAAGAACATTTACACTCAGGAAGAGCTAAGAGCTCAAGACTTCTGCCTGCACCTCTAAGGTCACACCACACACTAATCCATAACATTTCACACACTCAAAAGGATCATGCTTGTTATTGCAACTCACTAAATCTCACAAACCAATTGATTATTTATAATGAAATGCTCAAAGTCAGTCTTTTCATAAGGAACTATAAGCATATTTCCCTGAAAACACACCTCTACATCTACATTACAGCATCTAAAGAGTAAAATTCAAAGTTGCTGGCCTAGAATCCAATCCCTTTTGAAATGGTTTTAAGATACTCTTCAGTAATATTATTTTCCCCACAAGGGTCTAGCTACTGACCAACTGTGGCAAACAGAATGAAGCCTCATTTAAAAAAGAAAAAAAAAAAAAAAAGGAAAAAAATCCACACATAATTCACTCTGATTAACAAAACACTCTGATTAACTAACTGTTGTTTGTTTGGGGTTTTTTTGGTTTTGTTTTTTGTATTTGGATGGAAAGAACTGCAGGAAAGCTTAGTTCAGGGCTTGGTTTCTTTTCTTCCTATTGAGTAGAGCAAAAGGTACAGAGTAACACAACAGGTAAGAACTCTAAGGCTTGTCACCACTTAAGATAGTCCATTTTAGAACAATTATCCTATATCACTTCCCCAGTAACTTCTGAAGCAGAAGCTATTTAGGCTATGTAATGAATAGCCTCAAGTGGTAATTTCCAGTCTTGTTTTTAATATAAGATTAGATGACTGCAACAAGATCCAAGCCAACAGTTAACTACTGGGTAGAATAGAAGCAGAAGTATTCTAGTGGGAGAATTCAGAGGGAATGGATCAAGTGGAAGTCTGATGGTTTATCCTAGATAAACTCAGATAAAAATTTAAAACTAAGTCTCAGAAATCCTGACCCTGTTTCATTTATCTGACAACTACTTACACCTTACATTGCTTTGAGTAAGGCAAGGTTATTTCAGCCCACACCTTCAATTCTGTAAATACCAGCAGCACAGTCATTGAGGTAATTTAGCTCAAAATAAGTGGCAATTCAAGCATCTAAAACATGCATTTGCATTTTCACTAAAATGCCAAGTTCTCAGGTTCACAAAATCAGGAATATGTTTATTAATATGGGTCCATGTCCCAGTGGAGGCCAGGGACAAGTGGAGTCCCTCAGGGATCAGTCCTGGGACCAGTCTTGTTCAACATCTTTGTTGGTGCCATGGACAGAGGCACTGAGTGCACCCTCAGCAAGTTTGCTGATGACACCAAGCTGTGTGGTGCAGCAGACAGGCTGGAGGGAAGGGATCCATCCAGAGGGACCTGGACAGGCTGCAGAGGTGGGCACAAGCCAACCTCAGGAGGTTCAACAAGACCAAATACAAGGTCCTGCAGCTGGGTCGGGGCAATCCCAAGCACTGATACAGGTTGGACAGGGTCTGGCTTGAGAGCAGCCCTGAAGAAAGGGACTTGGGGGTGCTGGTGGATGAGAAGCTCAACATGAGCCACCAGTGTGCACTTCCAGCCCAGAAAGCAAATCACATCATGGGCTGCATCAGGAGAAGCACAGCCAGCAGGTCAAGGGAGGTGATTCTCCCTCTCTGCTCCACTCTGGTGAGACTCCACCTGGAGTATTGCGTCCGGTGCTGGAGCTTCTATTACAAGAGGGATCTGGAGGTGCTAGAATGTGTCCAGAGCAGGTCCACCAGGATGATCAGAGGGCTGGAGCACCTCTCCTACGAGGACAGACTGAAAGAGTTGGGGCTGTTCAGTCTGGAGAAGAGAAGGCTCCAAGTAGACCTTATTGTGGCCTTTCAGTATCTTAAGGGGACTACAACAAAGCTGGGGAGGGACTTTTTAGGATGCCAGGCAGCAATAGGGCTAGGGGGAATGGGGCAATACTAGAAGTGGGTAGATTCAGATTTACTGTTAGGAGGAAGTTTTACACCATGAGGGTGGTGAGACACTGGAACAGGTTGCCCAGGGAGGTGGTGGAAGCCTCATCGCTGGAGGTATTTAAGGCCAGGCTGGATGTGGCTGTGAGCAACCTGATCTAATGTGAGGTGTCCCTGCCCATGGCAGGGGGGTTGGAACTAGATCATCCCTGAGGTCCCTTCCAACTCTAACAATTCTCTGACTCTATGATTCTATACCTGTACTGAATAACAGAGCTTCCAAACAAAGACCCATTGGCATATTGCTATCCAGTTTAAATAAATTCTCAGTAATTATCACTGGCTAAAGCAAAGGGAAGTATAACTTCAACATACCAAAGATTTAAATGAGGAAAGCAGAATGAGTCAGCCAGAGAAGGCAGGACACTTTCAGTCCTCAGTCTCCACTCCAGAATACTAAACTAGTATCACTCAAGTCAGTAGTTCCAGCGAAACATATGGAAAGTTTCTCACAAGGAAAAAAAAAAAAAAAGGAGATACTTAATTTAAATCTCAAGTATAATTACTGAAAATTGGATCCATTACTCACAAAAAAATACAGAGAACATTTTCGTGCTGTAAGTTTTTTTCCTCAGTTACACTTAGAGAAATGCAAATAATTATGCTGCACTGGGCTCAGAAGTGAAAGTTGGAATTTCCTGAATTTAGTTCTCTCTGTAGAATCCATTGGGGTACTAATCTCTCTTGTTGCCTATCAAATGGCCACAAATTTTAACAGCCAAAGAAGAGTAAGATACGGAGTTGTGAAATGATCAACAGGCAAAAGGCTTCTTCATATTATATTCTAGAACTATGAGAAAATAAATAGGATAGTGACCACACAGTGATGATTTTGAAGTGAAAGTGGGAACTCTCAGAGCCACAAAATATCATACAAATAAGAAATCAAGGTATTATCTCATGTCCAAAACCAAGAGCCTTCTGGTAAGCTTTATTTTATGATGCCCAGGCAGCCTTAAGATAAAGGCAGTTTACTTAGAGCTTCTACACTTGAGTTTCTGAAATGGCAGTGACCAATGATTATTGCCACCTTTGAACCCACTGCAAACTTTATTTCCAGTATCAAAATTTCAAGTCTTGCTTAGTAACTCTATAGCTGGAGTAGAGACTGGGAACTACTTCATATTTGGAACAAGTTCTTTACCAAGAGGGTGATGAAACACTGGAACAGGTTGCCCAGGGAGGTAGACTATCTCCATCCCTGGAGATATTCAAGGAGAGAGTTGCAAGGGCTCTGAGCAACCTGATTTATGCTGACTGCAGGGTGGCTGGCCTGGATTACCTTTGGAGGTCCCCTCCTACCTAAATCATTCTATGATTCCACATTTGCTGCTAGAATTTGGCAATTTATTCAGCAACATGGAAAATCATATGTACAAAAAAACATAGGTTCAGAAAGACAGACGTACAAGTGGCAGTGTGTAGAGAGGGAGAAAAAGAGGGACACTCTAAAATCCTCAGTCCTGTATCTTCCTCTTCCTTCAGAGATATTCAGAAATTACATTGCACAGGTCTTCTATAGCTGTTCTCCCTTCTTCTGCAGCAGTTCTGTTGTCACCATGTGACCTTGGCTACAGGAAGATTTCATCACTCCCTTCAAGCTGTGATTTTCTATGGTTTCCATCAGTCGCCTAATAAAACAGCAGCAGTTATTGCATGCAATCAATAATAGATTAAGAACATAGTATTAATATTGGCAGAAGGACTTTTGTATTTAATTCTCTTCCTGCAAAGGAAACAAGTGGTTTTCCTATTTTAAGCAGTGTAACAGCTCCTGAAAGTCTCCAATGGGACTCTCCTAATAGCAAGCTTCCTCAAATTGCTGTCCACCTATAGTCCATTCACTTTATAAAGAAGCATGCAGAGCATAGCCCAGAGGATTCAAACTTTTAAGTTAATTTACAAGGAAGCTGAGACCATGCATACAGTTAGAGGGCTTTCTCAGCATTTCATTGATGGGTTGCATTGAATACATTTTATTCTGCAGGCTATAGTTTCAACACCTGCTTTTAACTGAAATGTAAGTTACTTTTCATTGTCTGGTTTGTCCCTTGGCACCCTAGATTTGTAAAATAACTTTCACAATGGAAACTCTGATGCAAGAATTGTGTCCTTATAGCAAATTAAAGATATCTATTATTCTGAACAGATTAAGCAACAACTTACTGGGGTTTATAATTACCCAGGACTACTTCTAGCTGTGTATCTATATAGTATTACAGGTCAACTACTGGGGACCAAAAGTCACACATGAAGAAAACACATATAACATCTGCTTTAGTAAATAAGCACATAGTAAATATGCATATTCAAAGGAAGATCATAAAGCAAATCTAGAATATGTCAATTTAAAGATCTGTGATCTCTTTCTAGATGGGTATATCATTTAAAAGTAGGAGAATAGGTAAAAAGATTTGATATTGGACTTTCACATTGCTCAGCACACAAATGAATGTTATTGCTTTTAATTTTGAAAACTACTGGAGAAGAAAATAATGAATTTAAGTTCAAAAACCAGAGTCATTACAAGAGTGAAGTCTTCTGTATCCAAAAACAACACTAAAAAATATAATATGGACTTCTGTTCTCAATATAATAAATCTAACTCTAAAATCAAAACTGCATCCTATCTTGTATATGCATCCATGGGTGTATGAAAGAGAACCCAAGACAGAGCACATGCATCTGCATCTAAGAGGGCTGCTTACTGAAAACCAATCTGCAGTAATCAGTAGTAACTGCAGAGGGACCTTGCCAGGCTGGTCAGATGGGCAGAGTCCAAGGGCATGAAATTTAACACATCCAAGTGCAAGATTCTACACATTGGCCACAACAACCCCAAGCAGTGCTACAGGCTGGGGACAGAGTGGCTGGAGAGCAGCCAGGCAGAAAGGGACCTGGGGGTACTGGTTGACAGCAGCTGAACACGAGCCAGCAGTGTGCCCAATGGCCAAGAAGGCCAATGGCATTCTGGCCTGCATCAGGAACAGTGTGGCCAGCAGGAGCAGGGAAGTCATTCTGCCCTGGACTCAGTCAGCACTGCTTAGACCACACCTTGAGTTCTGTGTCCAGTTCTGGGCTCCTCCATTCAAGAAAGATGTTGAGATGCTGGAATGTGTCCAGAGAAGGGCAACAAAGCTGGGGAGGGGTCTGGAGCACAGCCCTGTGAGGAGAGGCTGAGGGAGCTGGGGGTGTTTAGCCTGGAGAAGAGGAGGCTCAGGGGAGACCTCATTGCTGTCTACAACTACCTGAAGGTAGGTTGTAGCCAGGTGGGGGTTGGTCTCTTCTCCCAGGCAACCAGGGACAGAACAAGAGGACACAGTCTTGAGCTGCCCCAGGGGAGGTTTGGGTTCGATGTTAGGAAGAAAGTCTTCACAGAGAGAGAGATTGGCCATTGGAATGTGCTGCCCAGGGGGGTGGTGGAGTCACCATTCCTGGAGGTGTTTAAGTAAAGTCTGGATGAGGCACTTAGTGCCATGGTTTAGTTGATCAGATGGTGTTGGGTGATCGGTTGGACTTGAAGATCTTGAAGGTTTTTTCCAACCTGGTTAATTCTGTGATTCTGTGATTCTGTAATTGAAAGTGCACTATAAAACCACACACAAGTACACATTCATGTCCTCTGTGAAAGCAAACACAAAAATAGCAGCAAATGCATGCTCCTTTCTCACCATGCTGCTTATACAGCAGGCACATATTACGATGCCACCTGAACACAAGAATGGCAGCACTCTACACTCAGCTCCAAATCAAGCTCAGAAACAAAGAACCAATGGGTCCAAGATATCATTCAAGTGAATTTTCATATACAGTGAATTTCTTCTGACTTGCACATTATATCTTGAAGTCATCAATAAAATACCCCAGAGATCCTCTATACTATCCAGCTTCCTTAAATTCAGGCTCTCGAATATTCCCACTGTCTGCTTGCATTAGGTGAAGATTTTGAACACAAAGGGGGTGGGCATAGGGAGGAGACTTTTGTTCTTACTCCTATTTATTCACACAAACAAGCCATGTTACCTCAAAAACCCAACATCAATTTGTTTATGTAGGGGTGGGGGGGGGTGGGTTTTGATTGTTTTTTTTCATTTGGGGTTGGGTTTGTCTCTTTTGGGTTTTGGTTGGTTGGTTGGTGTGGGGGCTATTTCTGTTTCTTTGTTTTGTTGTTGTTTGGTTTTTTGGTTTTTTTTAATTATCTTTGTTTCAATTCCAACAAATTGACCAGCACTGCCTAGTAAAATCACAAATCATCACCATTAAAGGGGTCATGGTTTTATTGATGTTGCAAGCCATACTCAGTGCAGGAGAACAAGAATGCAGGGGCCATAAAAGTAAGAAACTAGCTCCTACTGAAAGCACAGGAAATGTTCTCATCAGTCAAGCAAGAATGGGTTATAAATGCAGTTATGCAGAATCAATCTTAATGGAAACAAAAGTGTCAGGCAAGAAGTGTGGCAAAACTTAATTGCATGCACCTTACAAAAGAAGGTGAGCTAAATCATAGTTATGAACTATGAAGATATTTAAAGTGGCACTTATCTGTGGTACTTAAATAAATATTAACAACAAATACATAAAATATAAAATTATTTTTGGTATTTATTTACAATTTCAGGCCATCATTTGTACCAAATGTACCATTCTCCTTAAGTGAACAGTCCTTTTGACAGGGGGGTGGTGTTAGAACACTGATATTTAAATCTTGAGTCTCTATACTCCCCTGCTAATATTCAAATATTAAAAATGTTTGTGAAATTGATGCCAGCACAATCAAAACTCTCAGTGCCTGAAATCCTGCTCCTTTTAACTCCTCCTTAGAAGTCTCTTACAAATGATGTCAAATGATTCTCTGGGGTTTGATGAAGAGTTTATAGAAATAAGCTAAAAGGAAGTCAGTGTTAAAAAGTAGGGCTGCCAGTTCTTTCATGGTCCCAGAAAACGGAGAAGAAGTTGGCAGGATCAGCTCAGCTCCACTGTGCTCCTGAAAGAGATAAAATACCAGTGTCCACTGGATCATTGGGTTCCTTGGCACTCTAGTTCTATTTATGAGAGATTTGGGTGATGACTGTAATGGTGTAAGGCATATTTGGCAGTAGATGTGATCTTTCCCTTGTGATGTTTCACGCCCTAAATACACATTGTTTATAAATTAAGGCTAAAAAGGGTCTTGGGTGATGATAAACAGATTAGGACCTCGACCTTTGGCCATTATTATATAAATAGAGAGGAAATGTTAGGGGAAAAAATGAACTGAATTTGTATATATATATATCCAATATATTAAAAAATTCAGTATATTCAAAAAATAAAATAACTGAAGACTGCATCTACCTGTTGTACTGCATTTTTATCAAACGGAATCACATTTTAAGTGCTGATCTCACATATAAACTAGCAACATCAAATGGAAACTAAGGCTGAGAGGCTGCCAAAGACTCAACAGCTCTCCCTTCACAATGCAATCAGTAATTCCTCTGATGGCAACAAATAGAAGCTTAATAAAAATACAAAGTTCTGGCATCTCACTACTAGTGTCTGGGTATGCCAACTAAACCAGGGCTTCAAAACACCCACAGAAAACTGTCAGGAGAATCTGGAGATGAGACTACGAGAAGTCCTGCTGGACAGCCCACTTCCAACTGGAATCATAGATGAAACTTTATCAGCATTACAGAAGACAAAGGTTTTGCCAAATGATTTGGTATTGGAGAAAGGGATCTACAATAAAAATATGAAATAAAATAAAAGTCTCATAAATAATTCTAAAAAACAAAGTCAAAATACTCCTTCTGTACCTGCTCAGCTGCTGTATACTTTGTTTGCAAGTCTGTCAGCTGAGAAAGAAGGTGGCAAAGACTGCATCAACTTATGACCACACCTCTGAAATTGTCCAAGGCTGTTTTAATTTTTCTCCCCCACATTTATTTGTATTTCAGGTACTTAATAACACCTGATAATTCATTGAGTATCTGTGGCAGCTACCCAAGGATTTCAACCAATTCAGTTGTTGGTCCTCCTTCCTCAGAAATTGTTTGTGCCACACATGACATGCAGAAGTACAGAGGGAGACAGAGCACAGACTGACTTCCTACAAAACAGGTATGGGATTATTTCTTTCACAGGGCTCTCATCACCACAGATAGGAATTACTTAGGGGACAGAGGGAGCAGGAGACAGTTTGTCAGTGCCCACACAAGACACCTCATATATATCAGAAAAAATGTTTCTCAAGATGCCTGTTGCTTTTCAGAACTTCTAGGGATAGGTAACTTTTACATCCTTCCAACAAGAAAGCCATGACGATGAGTATGTCTTTGACAAGTTAAACTAAATACACAGATTATGAAGCATCCAGAGCCTCAAAATAACTGGTTCAGATGGTCTCAGATATGATCTCAATGTATCACAGAATCACAGTCATCTAGCCCAAGCCCCTCTGCAGTAAGCAGGGCCATTCTCAGTTAGATCAGGTTGCCCAGAGCCCTGTCAAGCCTTGCCTTGAGTATCTCCAGGGATGGGGCCCCAACCACCTCCTTGGGCAACCTGTATGAGGAACAGCAATGAAAAATGGGTGTTTGCAAAAATAATACTGAATCCAAAAGAGCATCTTTGTCTGTAGGACTAGAAATAGTGAATATTTCACTGATTTTGACCCTAAAATTGCTCTGGTAACTCAGTCCAGTAAAAACAGAATGGCAGTCAAAGAGGCACTCAGCCCTAACCCATATTCTAAACTGCTAGCAAGACAATATTTATATCTGTAACCCAATAATGCTGGATTTAGCTGGTTCTAGTAGTAGTAGGCAATGGCAAACAAGCCCTAATGAGAGATGGAACATCTCTGCTATGACTATAGTGTGAAGGAAGTAGGATTGTTCAGCCTACAGAAGAGAAGACTCCAAGGGAACCTTAGAGCTGCCCTACAATACCTGAAGGGATCCTAAAGGAAGGCTGGAGAGGGACTGCATAGAAGGCTGTTAAAACAGGAACTTTAAAGAACTTGGAAAAACAAAAATCTAAGTAGAATTCTGTCTTTTGGCCACCTATCAATGAGCTATTTCCCCATACTACCTCATTCTAGAAAATACTACCTGAAAAAAAAAAAAAGTGAACAAGAAACCATCACTGACATTTTTATCCTGTAAATCAAACAGGTTGCCAAGTTAAAATCTAGCACACAGGCTAAGCAAGAAATAAATCTAGCTGTGTAACTAGCTACACTTGCTTTCAACACATACAAGAGGCATTTCCAGTTGCTAGGATATTATGTAGGATATTAAGTTACATGTAAACATCCTCACAGGGTTGATATACTGAACTTGTCATAACATTTGAGAGGAGTAAAAGCTTTGTACATACTACTATGCTCAGAGACTAATTCTTTGTAAGGGTTTGATTTATTCAATACTCACTGTTAGAACCACCAAAAGTGATGAAAAAAAACCCAAGGCACAACAAAATCAGTTGTAAGTGCTTAAAGGAAAGCACTAAAGAGCCTATTTAGGACAGACAGTGATCCTCCTCTTATGTCCTCCTCTGTTAATGAGTGTCTTTTGCTTCTTGCCCGAAGATGCAACACAGATACAAATCTGCCACCACAATTAAATCAGAAATTGATCACTTGACTTTCCACTGAAGATCAATACAAATTTATTTCAATCCACCTTATCCATTTACAAAACTACTTACATTTTTTTTCCCCATTGTAATATCTAGGTTTCCCTACCTGGTTAAGAAATAGTTAGACTCCTCTTGTACAAAAGACCTAAACCCTACAACCTTTTTTTCTTCATTTTTTTGAGTTTATACTTAGGATTTCAAAATTATAAGATTGTTTTGTCTTGCTACATCCTCATTCTGAAATAATTTCAAAACTGTGCTCTAATTCCTTTCATCCAAACTTGGATTATGTGTTTCTCCACAGCCTATTCCAGAAACATTAAGAAGTCCCTTGAAAGTCATATGAAGCAGAATATTCAGATCCTCAGATTATTTGGCCTTAGTCCATTTATCTTGCTTAAAACTCTCTACATGGAAGTACCAAATCTAGAGAAACCCAAAATACCCAGCAATGCATTTGAGCTCCTAAACCATCCATCTATCCACACATATCCCAGCTTCATGTAAGGATTGGGCCAGATGCTCACTATAATTAGTCAGTTTTCTAGCTTCCACAGAATAAATTCTCTCAAAGAAAGGCCAAATGGGACTATGACTAACTCAGACAGGTTTCCCAATATATATGGTCCAGGAGCTATGTTTTCCATGTGCACATCTCACACATAGCTGTACTCTCAGATGTAAGCATACCATTTTTTTCCCCCTTCCACTCAGCAAACATAGTCCTTTACCATAACACACAGCTTTAGAAGCAGGATAGTACAAAGTCACCATCTGCTTACATCTTGGTCATTAAGAATTGAGACTAGATTCTAGTAACTGATGGACACCACTTGACCTATTTGATGCAAGTGGCTAGTCAATACACTACAACATGGGAGCTCAAGTTATTATTTTCTAAGTCAGTAAGCAGCACCTACATGACCTCTGAATGTGGCACTTGCACTTCTCAATATATGAAAGCAGCAACACAAAAAAAAAGTACTAAGTTAGATTACAGTTGGCAGCAAGCTGACTGTACATTTCAATATTCTACTTTTAGCTGGCTTTTACACTACAGGGGTCTGGGTGTACACCCCAGGGTGACAACAAACCCATGCATGCATTCAGAAGACACCATCTGAACTATTTATGAGGTAAGCAACTTACCTGTATGATGTAATGACAGAGTATGAGGAGTGGTTAGATGTGAATAAAAAGCTGTTTTTCAAGGGGCAAGGAGGAAGAGAAACAACAACTTACCTGGAAGGTTAAAAGTACAGAAATTCAGACTCAAAGAAATAGACTTGTGCAAGTCTAGAAAAAAACAACCCAAACACAAAACCACAACCCAAGAGCCATACACTTTGGTACATCCACCTTCAGAAATGATTTCTTATTGGACTTCCTGCAGTAATTTCAGCTGCAAACTGAAGACCAATGGACTAGGAAACTCAAACTCCATCAAATCAGGTAAAGATGCCTTTGAAGCAAGTCTTTCAAAGCATAAACCCCTGTAACTTGTAAGCATGTGGTTCCATGTGACTGCAGCCATCGACAAGTCAGATTTCTGTTTGAAAACTCTTTATCAATTACATAACCTGCTATAAAGTCATTAGCAGGTAGCTGGTTTATCTCTGTTTATTATTGACTCTTATGTTGCTTAGCATTTTGCAGACAAATAAATGCTAGCTAAGCCATTTATTGTTGAGATATGTTAATATATGTACCACTTGTGCTGAGAGTCATTTAAATATCTCTACATTTGAGCCAAATATCTGTCCTAATTACATTAACACCATTCCATTCAGACAGTAAAAACTAGGGTTTGATACATCTTCACATGGATTCATGAAAAGAATATTCACAGGAATAAAATGTTACACCTTTTTCATTTTATTACAGGGGGGAGAAAAAAGAAAAAATATTGCAATCCTTACATTAAAGGTATGTGCCTTTCTTTAACTGCTTGGTTTTAAAACACATTGTGACCTAATGAAAAAAAAAAAAGTATCTTTTCTTTTTGTAGTTAGTCTTTTAATGAAAATCAAGATACATTGTCTGTTCATTTATTATTCCAGCTCCAAGGCTCATTCATACAACTTTATGAACCAGAGAATACTTCATTTGTTCTGTACTTACTATATAATACTTGACAAACATACTGCATTATCACCTAACTTAAAACTAACACATTTAATCAAGGGCAGTACTGTACAAATTACCTCAGCTTTGCACTTTCACTTACTGATTTACAATGGCTTAACCTACAAAGAACAGTCATTAAAACAAAACAAAGCAAAGCAAAACAAAACAAAACCCCAAAACATTAATAAATACAAATTCAAAGAGATCCAAACCAGATTTATTTTGCTTTACTGTAACAAAAAGGTGCCAGCTTCTCAGGAAAAGGCATTGCATAAAACCTTGCCACTCTTGGTTCAAATAGGACCTACAGGAATAACAGAGTTGAAAGGTAATGTAATTTAGAACTTGCTTGAGCACTTTTTATTAGTATTAGTTTTAACATATATATAAGGGAAATGCTACTAATGTTTTTCCCCAACATGTATATCAGTCATTTATCAGGAAAAATCATATGGTATTTGTCTTGCCTAACTCCTGTTTTTCACTGAAATAAAACAACTATCAAGTAAAGTTCAGTCTCTTCTGCAGAACTGGTGATACATCAACACATAAAAGCTCCTTATGCCTTCTATATTCCACCTCTTGAAACTGTGGTCAGACTTAGGACATAGCAGTGGCATTTCCACAGAACTACCAGCTGTGTTTTCAGGCATTTAAATCAATGAGGAGGGTTAGCCAGGAGCTTATAGAATGTCAGAACAGGGCTCTCAGATTTATCATCATCACAATCAGCACCAACAGGACCAGTCTGTAGGATCTAAATGCTGCAGGAGCCACTGTTTTGCAGGAATAGGCATATCATACCACAAAATGAAAATTTCTTTTTAAATCTTCTAAAAAGTAGAAGCATGTTCTCAATTCCATGTAAAAATTAAACCAAAACATCTTGCTTTGGGTTGAGATGTTATTTTCTCACCCACTACTGCTCAGGAGTAAACTTACCAGCAAAGCACTAAGCCATCAGTGCCTATCTTACAGGCCTGACAACAGAAAAGTCTTTCCTGATTTGTTGCAAAGTTGAAAAGATACACACAGAACAAGGAAGTAAATGGCAAAAAAAGTTGCTCTTCAAAGCAGATTTATTCTTCCCACTGAGACAGAGCAGCACGAGAGAGAATAAAAGTGAGGGCACATGCAAGGCTGGGGAGTGAGAAGGGTGGGGAGAAAAGGTGAGGGTAAAAAAGAAAGAGGAAGCTTGTGTCTGATTTGACATCTTAAGAACTACTTTACATAAATGTTTAGCATTCACCACTTAACCATGTTAATGAGAACTACGGTCTGAATATACTTAGTGTTACATAATACCAAATACACAGGACTTTTAAAATGATTTTGTAAAGAACTCAAATACCACACTCAAATTAGCAGATACTTTTGATCTGAATCCCTCCGTGCCTCATTTCTCTCTCTCTCTGATAACATTAATGCTTCAACCCTAAAGAGGGACTCAAACTGCCTATGTAGCGCGAAGGCTCCAGGAGGACCACAAGGAAATTAGCAATTCTGTTTTCAGAGTAAAAATAACACCAAGTAACATGAAAGAAAAAATTCATGCAGCTGCTTGCTTGCCAATGATCAAACAATATATATTGGATAGGTGGTGATTGGATGACCAGAGATAATATTTTACGTGAAGATCCTGGAGTTTTGTGTTTTTAAATGATATCCTTGAGTGGATTTGTCACGATGAGTGCATGTAGGGGGCAGTACAGACTTCTTATTTCAAAGTTCTGCTCCTGCAGCTTTTCTGGACATCTTTGAGTATGTGTTTATAATAATTTTATAACATAATACTTAGCTTTCTTTGAGACAGAAAGCACAATTTAACAATAGTAGGACTGTGCATGGGCAATTCTCCCTGCAGAAGACAGATGAGTAGAAAGAGGTCCAGGACTTAAGTGATGCAATAAAGAACTCACTGCTTTCAAAAAAAGGTGAGAACTTCTGTTTCTTGCAAGAGGAGAAAACTCATTTCTGATTCCACATCTAGAAAACAACTTCTAAGTGTTTTGCATTTTTAAATAGGACAAGAAATTGTTGCTTTCACAGTAAACTCTAAGCTCATGCCTTTGCTTTTTAATATAGTTAGAACACAGTAAATATTCTAATAATATTCTCCCAAACTAATAACTTTCATCAGATTTCCATGTATATCTGCCAAGGTCTGGTGCAGAGCATGAAAAACAATTAGTGCCATTCAAGTAGTTTGTATGATGATATGTGGCAGGTTTCATACATGAGGATGTAAACAATCTAACAGCAGTAGAATTCATTATTTATTTTTAACAGATATTTTACTCGAGATCGAACGCTTTTGTCATATACATTTATGACAGCATTTTCTTGCTAGCCTCCCCGTTTTCACAGAGATTCTTTCACATACAACCCATTCAAATCCTCCTGCTTGATCCCACAGAAAGACACGGTGCTAAATTTAGGTTATTACAATCATTTCTATGGTAACAGATGGATGTGAAACACAGGATTATGACTTCACTGCACGACTCTGCAGAAAGAAAATCGGACAGTGGAGGAAGAAAGATCATATTCAAAATATCTGCAGCTGTAGCAGGCAAGAATGGTCACTGAGAAAATAGAACTGCCCTTATTTTTTATGTTTTTTTTTTAAATAAATAGATTACTGCTTTTTCAAAATATCTAAAGCAAATACCTTTACCACCTACCATCTCCATGTTTATTATTTTTGTCCTCTAAACCACTCTCTCTAGTCTGGCATAATTAAAAGAAAAGGATGCTTCAAAATATGGGTTACATACAAAATTATAAATGGATATGAATTTATTGAGGGTCTCTAGAGATTAAAGAAAAAAATGCAGACACAAAATTCTAATAGAAATGCATTCCATAGAAAATGAATGGTCAAAAGGGAGAGCATATTTCAGCTAAGAAAAACGAGGAGAAACGAGTTTTTTTCATCATTCTTGCTTTTTGTGGATTATATTCTGTGATGTATACAACAATTTCATGCTAGAAATTCACATCAAATGGTACTCAGCTAAGTGCTAGGAAAATAACAGCATCTCAATCCTGCTGTTTTCTTCAGAGTTTGATTTAATCTTAAACCCAAAACAGATGGATGTTTATTGTATTGTTATAAGCAGTATTAACCACACAAAGCATTCCTCAAGCACAAAGACTAAAAGCAGACAGTCATAGCATCTGCCTGCAAAATATTGTAGCCCTATTCAAAATTCTTTACAAGATGGTGTCTGAAGTATCTTCTGTATTTAATCACAATCCTTAATGATTCAGCAAAGAAAGCTTTTGTAAAAGATAAAACTGCATTTAACATTTCTGGGTTAGCTGGACACAGTTCACCTAAGTGCAGAACAAATATGAATATCCCTGAGACTAACAACAATTGTTAACTTCAAAATTGCGTATTACTGTGGTAACATACTGAAAGAAGGCATTTGGTTATTAAAAGTGATGCTATTTTAAAATGGGAATGCAGTAGACTTTAAAGGGATTTTTGTTTCTGTCTTGCAGGAGCAAAGTATTTATAACTGAAAACAATTATCTTCATTTACTTGCTTGGGTTTTCAGATAAATCTAACTTATGAAAAAAAGAGTAACAACAATTGGAGCTACCCACAAATTCCTGAAACACATCAAATATGCAAGGTAAACATACACAGCCACTATGCTTTTATAAACAGAAGGATAGACATGAAAGTCTTTTTAATCAGTGTTAAAGATAACCACAGAATCACAGAATATTAGGGGGTTGGAAGGGACCTCCAGAGATTGAGTCCAAGCCTGCTCCCAAAGCAGGATTCACCTAGGGCAGGTTGCAGAGGAACACATCCAGGGGGGTTTTGAAAGTCTCCAGAGAGATTCCACAACCTCTCTGGGCAGTCTGCTCCAGTGCTCTGTCACCCTCACCATACAGAAGTGTCTCCTCATGTTGAGGTGGAATCTCCTGTGCTCCAGCTGGTACCCGTTGTTCCTTCTCCTATCACTGGGCACCTCTGGATGCTGAAGCTGAGTACAGCTCAATAAACCTTTCTTGAATTTGAGAGGTGTATGCACTTCTAAACCAAACAAACTCCTAAACAAACTTCTAAAGCTCAACATTAAGGGCTTTGCTGATTAAGGACCTTTTAAGGGCCTTTAGTCTCAACGGGCAAATAGTTATCAATTTTCACAAAACCTTATAAATAAAATAAAATGAAAAAAAAAGTAAAAGAAAAAAACCCTCTTGAAACACAAACCCTTCTGTGTGGTTGAGATGAACAAACAGACCCTAAGGGACCAGAAGGGCCACTCCACAGTTTCACAAACCTCATTTACCTACCAAAAGTAGGTTTAAAAACAACTAAACCCCCAAAAAAATCCTCAGTAAGAGTGGAATTAGTATGTCTGACACAATTCTCCAAATTAGAAATTCAGGCCTTGGTTATCCCAGCATTCTCAGAAGATACTGTGAAGAACTACAACACTGATAAAATTATGACAGGAATGACTAAATAAATGACATGGAAAAGTGTGGTGTGTGTGTTTTTTTCTTTTTCTTTTTTTTTTCCTCTCCTTTCTTTTTAATTTAGACCACTAGACCATTTAAAACTTTGTTCTTTTTTTAATTTGCAATTAACCTAAATACATTTCAAATACTCCATACCCCCTCTGGGAAGAAAAGTTCTCTTTGCAAGAGACGTTAACAGCATATAGCTTTTATTTAAGAACTTAGCAAGAACCTGAGCCACATTTATTTTTCTCTCTTTTAAGAACTTTCTGCAACCTTACATTAAAAAAAATAAAGTAAGGGGGGGGGGAAAAAAGCCACACATTGACATTCAACTTATTTAATGTTTGAAAATATCAAAGTTATTAAAAAGAAACATGCCATATTTTCTGGGCATAGGAATGGAGATGAGGCAGGGAAAGGTTGCTGCTTTCATATACAGAGGTACACATCATAGACTTGTTTTGGTTGGAAAAGACAGATTCCTCCCCCCAAAAGCTTACTTTGCTCATCCTCAAAGCAAACCTACAAAGCAAAATCTGAAACAAATGGTTTGAAGCGAACAGCTGAAGTGAGGATACACACTGCAGGTAGTAAACTAATGGTCTGACAAAACTAATCCTATTTTCCTGGCCATAAAACTGGGTCATCCATCACGAAAATTGTGATGTAACTCAGACCTGAAATAGCAACAGTAGGCTAAGAGTAAGCATCTTCAGTATCTCTAATTGTACTTCTTCATTACAAGCACACTTAAAAATCTAAAACACATTATCTGTTTGCATAAAGCAACTCCCAGCTGCAATTAATTAATAATGGAATGCAATGGCAATAATATACTACATCTCTATCTACACAGTCACTATTTCCAAGTCAAATCCATGAAATTTATTTAAAAATGCATGCTAGGAAGTTCAAATAAGCAATGCTCAAATGGTATTTGGTTTTAATGACTAAAGGGATCCAGAAGACAGGCTCAGGTGTACTGACTTCTTTTGGGGGTGGCAAATGATCAATGCATTCTAAACAGTAAAAGGTTTTATTTGCATCCCCTCATTCAGGGGTTTGCCCTTTTCATATTGATTAAGCAATAGGCAGAAGCCACCACAATTTGGCCATCCATAAAGGACATTTGACAAGCTCTGAATCATCAGCAAAGTTCAGAAGCTGTTGCTAGAAAGAGACCACTGGTTGAAAGCAAAAGCATTTTACTTCCTTAACGGGAACAAGATGATGGACAGGAAATCTAAAGGAATATTTCATGGTTTGGGATTTTCCAGTATAATTTGGAATGATTAAATAAGCAAGAAGCTGTCCTTTATAAGTAAATAAAATTATCTGAAAGGCAGGTCAAGGGCACTGCATCGGCACAGGGCCAGGCAACAGAAGGTGCTAAACAGAGCAGGCTGGTGGATCCGACAGCCAGAGAAAGGTACCTCTGTGTTTCAGTGTACCAGAGCTTCCTTTTTTTCCCTCACACTGTATTATTTCACCTGGGTAGCTAAGCTTGCAGGGGTACCCACAGCACAAGCTATCTACCAAAGCAGACAGCTATGCAGAAAATGAAAGCTGCAATCTATTAAACAGATCACTTCTGTGGTTGTCCTTTCGGCTGCATCGCAGCAATCTGGTGAACGATCAAATTAGCTACAAAAGGACTTGTGCAATTACCAACAAGTACTGAAATTCTACAAACAACTAGGAGAAATGTTTTAATACAGATAAAAAAGGCAATGTTTAGTGAGGGTGTAGTTTTTCCAAAGGCAGGTATGTTTTGTCCAAGTGTTTCCTCATATATACAAAACAGTCACTTGCTATGTTGATGGTTTAGCATTTAGAGATTTTTTTTTTTTTTAAGACTTTAAGTCTTTCATTGTGTAAACTACACAACTGTCATTGAAGAGAAAGTGTCTCAAGTCATTACAGTACAGACAGTGCATCACTGTCCAGCTGTCCAATTAAGAAAAATAGAGATGTTTCAATAAATGTTGAAGAGAAAGGGGGGAAAGGGAGCAATACAGACTAAAGGGTAAGAAAATCCTTCAATCCTACCAGCCAATCCACTTCTTGCCCCAAAATATGATTTCATAGAATTAAAGTATAACTCCAATATATTCTTGTAAACTAGAGACTTGACAAAATAACTTTATTTGCATACTGTCCAAGGTCCACAGTTGATTCTGCTATAGATTACATTAAACTGAAAGTGGAAATAAAGCAATCCCAGAGCTTCCACAATCTTACTACCTTTTTCAACTTTCACTATGACTTCTGGCAAGGGAATATCAACTAATGCAAGGAAAGATCTGTGGGGTTTTAAGTAACAAAAAAACCAAACAGAAGAAGTTTTTAAACGGCTAAACCTCACTATTAAAAGTAATTAGACTTTCTATTACTGAATGTCACTTTTTTTTTATTTCAAATAACCACACTTGAAATCTTGAATAAAGTGTGTTGCTCAAAAGACACTCTTCTATTTTAAGAGCATAGTAAAATAAGAATTCCATTATATAAATCATGGTGGGGGAGAAGAGGGGGGGAAATACAGTAAAAATCAAGAAACCCAAAGCTAAAAGCTTTTCATTTTTGTGGTTCCAAAAGACTGTTTGTTGAATAAATGAACATATCCAGTTATCCAAAAATAGAGATAACTTAAAACCACAAGTATTTCCAGAAAACACAACTTAAGCCACATATTAAATGCAATTTCCCTCGGAAACCGTACATTTAGATAGTGGTACCGTTAAATTTCAAATGAAAACCAAACACACAGAGACGAGTCTGTATCCCTGTAATCTCAGGAAGCCACAACTACCACAACTCTTTTTCATCTGGTCTTAAGTCTCCCTAGTACAAGAAATTTGTTTAACACATCAGCCAGATTTATTTGGTCACATTGCAACAATGAAAAAACCTCAGTGTGGCACTTTTCTGCAGCAAGAAAAACAAAATGAACCCAGCCCAACCACAAAACCCTCTTGCTTTCAGGGAACAAAAAAGAGCATAAATTTGGGTTTTATTTAATTTGAAGAATCAGAATAAAAGCTAGAGAATTTAGAAGCAGTAGAGTTCTTTGATGGATGCTACAAAACTCCAATTATTCTCCAAATTCCTAGAATAATCAAGTTTTCTACAAACTACTTGATGGTTTGACTAAAAATTCACAATTTTTCCTTTATAATTAAGATTGCCTAACACTTAATATGATTTATAAATAATACTGCCTCTGTCTTCACTTAGTTTTTCATTTGCCAGCACATTGCTTATCCAAATGATATTTTTTTTGGATCTCTGCCTTCACTTAGTTGGTTTTCTACTTCTTCCAAGTTTCATCAAGTGAATCTGTGACTTCCAATAAAACTATGGAAAACAAGATAGTTTCCCTCACACTAAATATGTTTTAAATCTCATACTTGTAAGTGTGAGAAGTATGTTTTTCACCAGACCTCTCCCACCATCCCCTCCTCCAAAATCAGATGTAGTTAAATTACAATCCTCTGAACAAGTCAGATTAGTCATGCTCAGGAATGAGAAGGTAAATCAGCTGGAAGAAGCCCATATTCTCTGTTCCCAAACAACCTATAGCAGCCTTCCAATACCTGAAAGAGCCTACAAGAGAGCCAGGAAGGGACTTTTTACAAGGGCTTGCTGCACTAGGCTGAGAGGGAATGGCTTTAAGTTTGAGGAGGGTAGATTGAGACTAGATATTAGGAAAAATTCTTTACAGTAAGGGTGGTGAGACACCAGAACAGGTTGCCCAGGGAGGTCATGAATGCTGCTTCCCTGGAAGTG
The DNA here is from genome assembly GCF_027791375.1 of Indicator indicator. Lineage (NCBI taxonomy): Eukaryota > Metazoa > Chordata > Aves > Piciformes > Indicatoridae > Indicator > Indicator indicator. The sequence goes on from NC_072013.1 coordinate 40,924,339, forward strand.
TTCAAGGCCAGGCTGGCTGAGGCTTTGAGCAATCTTCTCTAGTGGAAGGTGTCCCTGCCCATGGCAGCAGGGCTGGAGCTAGGTGATCTTTAAGACCCCTTATAACTCAAACCATTCTATGAATCTCTGAACTCCTCCAACCATCCTCACTGATGCCTTCTGCTTTCAGAACATAACTGGGTGCCCTCATTTATGTTTACAAACATTCATCACAACACCTCATTTAATTGGTTTTACTGGTTACTGTGACCTGGTACAATACCAAAACCCAGGAGATATCCCAAGGTGTACACCACTGAAGTCCAAAACAGAACTGGATGACATACTCTGGCTCACTGAAGAACAAAGCAAATACTATTGACTTTGGTGGGCTAGGGAACACAAAGGAGAACTTCCTCATTCAGAAAGGGGTGACAACATTGCAAAATTAAATGCCTGAGAATGCTGAAACACAAGCCTAACAAATTCAATCCATCACAACTTCTCACAGATGGTCACTTTGGGCAGTAAATTTAAACAAGAGCAATTTAACTGGCAAGCAGGAAGTCAAGCAAACAGAATGGTAACCATCAATAAACAAGATATGAAACTACAAAAAGAAAAAGATTACATAGCCTGACAAAAATAGTTCTCTGGAAGTTCAAACTGCATATCCAATGTTTATATAAAATTCAGCTACCCTTTTCCAGACATTTCCTCAAAAAAAAAAAAAAAAAAAGGGACAACAGCACACTTGAAGGACACTAAAGCAATTATTTATGAATTTCTACTGTGAAACAGAGAATTAAAAGTAATTAACAGCACCATATCCCATGCATGTTTCCTGAAGTTTGGAGTAAATTAAATGTAGGCCAGCAGAGTAATAAAGCAAGATGTGAAGTACCCATACAGTAAGTATGCACAATCATTAATGACTTGTAAATCATTAAGCAAATAGCACTAAACAAAAATTTAAAAAATAAATTCTTGTGAATTATTTCTTATTCATTTTTTCCTTTCCCTTCCGTGGTGCCTCTCCTCTATACTACAAGCTGAAAGTTCAAACTGACAACACAAAACTCAGCTTCTCACATATGTACAACAGCAACCACATCTCATTTCCTCCTGCTGCATCATTCTGGTCCCTCTGGGCTGTTTTAACAAAACTAAGACCGAGACAGTTACAAGGTAAGAGAAATGCAACAATTACCATAAAACAAATGCTCTACAACAAAAGAAATAAGCTACTACCACCTCCATTCAGTGGTACACATGGAGGCTTTTAGAAACAAAAATTAATAAAGTAACAGCTAAGAATTTGATGAAGATCATAGCATGGTTTGGGTTGGAAGGGACCTTGGTCATCCAGTCCAACCCCACTGCAGTCACTGCAGGGACATCCTCCACTACATCAGCGTGCTCAGAGCCTTGTTGAGCCTCACCTTCAGCAGCCCCAGGGATGAAGTCTCAACTACCTCCCTGGGCAACCTGTTCCAGTGGTTCCACCACCCTCGTGATAAAGAATCTGGATGTTAGGAACAATCTAAATCAGCTCTTCTCTCATTTCAAACCATTGCCCCTCCTCCTATCACTGCAGGCCTTTGGAAACAGACCCTCTGTAGCCTTCTTGTAGCCCCATCCAGGTACTGGAAGGCTGCTATTAGGTGTCCCTGGAGCTTTCTCTTCTCCAGGCTCCCAAGCTCCCCCCAGCTCCCAAGATACACTAACAATTTTTGTTAGTGAGATTGCCTATTGTTTAAATCAATGCTCAGTAATGCTTTATATAAAGACTTTGCTTTGGTTTTCTGTTGCTTGGTTTTGTATTTGTTTGGGGGATTTTTTTATTGCTAACTTCTGAATCTAGTTTGAGACAGATACCAGAAGTGTTAACAAAATATCATTGTGTACTTCAGCTTTCTTCTCCTTGAAACAAAGATTTGATTTGATTTTCTATAGCAAAAGTGATAGCAGAATGCAAGTGGCTTTTAAATTACTGTCCCTCTTTCAAGAAAAAAGAAAAAGTAATTCAGAAGTTACTAGTGATATGATTTACTATCAGCATGGAAGGAAGTGGTACAGGTATCTCTGTACTTCATGCAATCTCATTGGAGTTCTTTTGGACCAGCTCTTGAAACTGAGAAGATAGATAGTTATAGAAATTAGGACTTTTCTGATTTGAATTTGGTTTTGCTTTTTCTTTATAGGTTTGTGTTTCACTGGTGCCAAAATGGTCTTTAAGTTGTTATTTATTTTAGGATGTGCAGTTAGGGTTTTTTTTTAATAACATATATGGGCTCCTACATGTATGTAAACATACATACATCAGCATCCTTTGGCCTATCAAAATACTGTATCATCTTGCGTTCTCATTATAAGGTGACTTCATTTCATCTGTAAACATTTCACAGAATCACAGAATCAACCAGGTTGGAAGAGACCTCAGAGATCAAGTCCAACCTATTACCTAACACCTCATAACAACTAAACCATGGCTCCAAGTGCCACATCCAATCTTTTTTTTTTTGTTTAGACATAGCCCACAACATAACCTAAAAGCAAATTAACAAGAGTCTAGCTCTGATACTTGACAAAGATATAAAAGTTGGAAGTACAGTAGGTAGTCCCTACTTTCCAGACACCAAAGATACCTGCTTTTGGAGTCCAGCAGAACACCAAGCATAAAAATCTCACAGTCTCACAGTATATCAGAGGTTGGAAGGGACCTCAAGAGATCATCAGGTCCAACCCCCCTGCCAGAGCAGGATCATCAAACGTAGTCCACACAGGAACGCATCCAGGTGGGTTTGGAAAGGCTCCAGAGAAGGAGACTCCACAACCCCCCTGGGCAGCCTGTTCCAGGGCTCTGTCACCCTCACTGCAAAGAAGTTTCTCCTCATGTTGAGGTAAAATCTTCTATCTTCAAGTTTGAACATAGAACAAACAAAACAACTGTGAAACTGAGAGTTCCACTGTACAGTTATCAAGCAGTAAAATTAAAGAAGGAAAATACTATGGAAATTGTGAGATTTCAATCAACTAACTCTCACAATTTTGTCAGTTGATCTGCAACCTTTTTTTGGACACAAGAAAGGTAACAGCAACTGCTCTCCTTTTTCCCACTTCATCAAGGTTCAGTGGTAACATTGATTTCAAACACTGATAACTTATATTCAAGAAGAGTAAGACATGTATGAAGCATGTTTTTTCTTCCCTACTTCATCAACATTAGAAATGAAGCTGTAGAGTTAATCAGGTTTCTCTAATACATGTGTCTATTAGAAAACATAAAATATCTTCAGCCATAACTGGACTACCACTAGATTCTAAGCTGAACACTCATTCTCTTGACACTTTTTCTGATTTCCAGTGCTCTTGTTTGAAATGTTACTATTGAAATTAGAATGTAAGAAGCACCATACTGGAAGAAGTATACTATCCTCAAATGAAAAAAAAAAAAAAAAAAAGAAGCAAGGTCATTACAGAATAATCTTTCTTCAGCCTATCTTGCCACTGTCCAGCAGTTCACATGGTAACAGTATATTTATCACACAAGGCAGGTGCACTCTGGAAAACAGTTACTACCATCCTGATCTTCCATAATCATTTCAATGACAACTTCTTTGGAATATAGGTCCAATGAGAATTTCTTTGGAATACAGGTTCTCCAATGAGAACTTCTTTGGAACATGTCCAGAGAAGGGCCGTGAGGATGATCAGAGGGCTGGAGCTCCTCTCCTATAAGGACAAACTGAGAGAGCTGGGGCTGTTCAGTCTGGAGAGGAGAAGGCTCTGAGGACACCTTATTGTGGCCTTCCAGGATCTGAAGGGAGCCTACAAGAAAGCTGGGGAGGGACTTTTGAGGGTGTCAGGGAGTGATAGGACTGGGGGGAATGGAAAAAAAGTAGAAATGGGTAGATTCAGATTGGATGTTAGGAAGAAATTCTTCCCCATGAGGGTGGTGAGACACTGGAACAAGTTGCTCAGGGAGGTGGTGGAAGCCTCATCCCTGGAGGTTTTTCCAGCCAGGCTGGATGTGGCTGTGAGCAACCTGCTGTAGTGTGAGGTGTCCCTGCCCATGGCAGGGGGGTTGGAACTAGATGATCCTTGAGGTCCCTTCCAACCCTAACAATTCTATGATTCTCATAGAATCATTGATGTTGGAAAAGACCCTTGAGATCATGAGGTCCAACCATTAACCCTACTCTACCAAGGTCCCCACTAAACCATATCACTACATCTAAATGACCTTTAAACACATCCAGGGATGGTGACTCAACTCAACCACTTCCCTGGGCAATCTGTTCCAATAGTTGACCACTCTTTCAGGGAAAAAATTTGTTCCTAGTATCTAGCCTAAACCTCCCCTGGTGTAGCTTGAGGCTGTTCCCTCTTGTTCTATCACTAATTACCTGTGAGAAGAGATCAACATCTCCCTCTCTCTATTGTCCTTTCACATAGTTGCAGAGAGTGATAAGGTCTCTCATCAGCCTCCTCTTCCTCAAACTAAACAGTCCCAGAAGCAGTAGGCTACAAACACTGCTACAGTAAGCTAGAATACAGTTGTCAATACATATATGCAATGGGTTCTTTTCCAGTTATTTTTTTCCCACATAATTTAAGTGAGAAATCTTGGCAGCAAGGAATTTAATTTGATTTTGCTAATTAGTTGTTTAATTGCATTTATTTTTTTTTTCTACAGATGTTCACAGCTTGTTCAGGAGATCTATTCTGCAAGTGCAAAACTGGAAGGAAGTCCCTGGGATTTTCTAGACCTACAATATCTGAATGTTTGGGAGTTTGCTGTTGGTTGGTTGGTTTGGGCTTCTGTTTGGTTGGTTTGTTTTTTTTGTTATATTTTTTTGCTTTCATCTTTTTTATTAATTTCCTTTTGCCTTCATTACACCTTTATGGGGAAGTACCACTAGCATCCCTCTAACAAAAGCAAACCAAAAGCAAACCAAAAGCAAACCAAACAAAAAAAATCCCAAAAACACACCACCAGAATGAAACCAACAAAAAACACAGGAAAAAAAAATAAACACACCAAATAAAAGCAGACTTCTACAGGAGCCTAGGCATGCCATACAGAATTATGCCTTATTTAAAACAACCTTAAAATACCTTTAAGTACATAAGATTTCACATGTCAGAAAATAACTCCAATTTTTTACCTATGACAACAAATGACCAGCTGTGAAAACTTCAAGCAGAGCATCTCTACTCAAAATGACACCCCAAAAAACTGCTAGCAATAAGGAAAATCAACATGCCTACAGTATTTAACACAGCTAAGGTGGAAAAACATATATATCAGCAACTTCTTTGATTCTCAAAATCAGGTTTTACTCATGTCTTTCCACAGCTACCTAAAATTTTGATTATTTTTATGATGATTCCTATTTTCAAGCTAACCATTGCATTTAAATAATCTCTAGCCATGATACTTCTGACAAGTCCACTTTCTGATCATGCTACAAAACCACCTTCTTTTTCTTCTTTGCTAAGACTTCTAAATAATCTATAAAACTAAATATTTTATTTATAAATTTATATACATTGTTCCTATGTTGATTTTTTTTATTTTTCAGTCACAAAGCAGACAGAAAAAATGCCTGAAGTAAGCTACAAAGATGTAAACTGAGGGAGACATCACTCCACTTATTCCCTTTAATTCCATCAAGAATTATGACCACCACAAGAAAACTCAGCAGACAATATCAAAGTTAGAATAATGACTGCTTTAAAAACTACTATGCTTCAGTTTGACCACCTTCCTTCTCCACTTTGTACTTTCCTAAAACATACACTTCTTTTTACTAGGTTTCATTTAGGTACATGAAATACTGTTTCCACAGAATATACCTGGTCAGAAGAGATCTCAAAGATCATCCAGTCAAACCTTTTTCAAATAGTATTACAGCTAATACACATAGGTAGATTAAATATGAGATATTTAAAAAATATAGATTTTTTTTTTTAATTAGCTAAGTAGTAGGTACTGATCACAGTGTCACAGTGTATTAGAGGTTGGAAGGGACCTCAAGAGATCATCAGGTCCAAATCAGGATCACTTAGGGTAGTCTGCACAGAAATGCATCCAGGTGGGGTTGGAAAGTCTCCAGAGAAGGAGACTCCACAACCTCTCTGGGCAGCCTGTTCCAGGGCTCTGTCACCCTCACTGCAAAGAAGTTTCTTCTCATGTTGAGATGAAATCTTCTACATTCAAGTTTGTACCTGTTGTTTCTTGTCTTATTAGTGCACACCACTGAAAAGAGCCTGGCCCCCTCCACTTGACACCCACCCCTCAGCTATTGATAGACATTGATCAGATCCCCTCTCAGCCTTCTCTTCTCCAGACTAAACAGCCCCAGGGCTCTCAGTCTCTCTTCACAGGGGAGATGCTCAAGTCCCCTAAGCATCCTCCTGGCTCTCCCTTGGATTCTCTCCAGCAGGTCTCTGTCTCTCTTGAACTGGGGAGCCCAAAACTGGACACAGTATTCTACATGTGGTCTCAGCAGGGCAGAGTAGAGAGGTAGAAGAACTTCCCTAAACTTGCTGATAAACGTTCCCTCACTGCAACACAAAAATCCTTACAGCTAATATGCCGGGTTTCAGTCACATCAAATTTACACTACTGATGTTTGAAATAATTGCTAAACTTCCAAACACTCTGTATATGATAAATGGTCAGATTTCATTGATAACTATTTATGTCAACCACATTAAAAAAAAAAAAATCAAAGAACACAGTAGCTTCTATCACTGGGCTTTAAACTGGCTCATAAAATAACATAAATCATGTACAATACTGGTATGGCAGTACCTGAAGGGGGCCTAGAAGAAGGATGAAGAGGGACTGTTTCCAATGGCCTGCAGTGAGAGGATGAGGGGCAGTGATTTCAAATTAGAGGAGAGGAGATTTAGATTGGATGTTAGGAATGAGTTCTTCAGCACAGGGGTGGTGGAAGACTGGAACAGCCTGCTCAGGGAGGTAGTTGAGTTGTAGCTCAGGCATGACAAGGCTCTGAGCAACCTGCTCTAGTGGAAGATGTCCCTTGCTGACTGCAGAGGGGCTGGACTAGACGACCTTTGAAGTCCCATCCAACCCAAACCATTCTCTGATTCTGTGGCAGCACAAGCACTTTAATATCATGGACAAATGCCATTCCTTCCAGTAGCAGAATGTGACTATAAAGACAATACTTAGGACATGCAGATTATCTATCAGTGCCACTTCTGAGTACCAATGATGTCCTTTGACATTTTCATGAAACTAATTTTTTCACCCACAACATGCCAATTTGCTATACTTCTTGGTACATCAGTTTTGCCTCACATTCCCAAAGTAAAAAAAAAAAAAAAAAAAAAAAGTGTTCCCCTTTATTTCTGGTTAAGCATTATTAATAACTAAAAGTATAATTTTGAAATTAAATTAATCAACTGAATCTGTGAACTTTTGTTTTGTTGCGTTTGGTTTGCTTGTTTAACTATAACCTTACAGATACCCTAAGAAACAGATTTTCCAGGTCTAATCCCTTGTTTACTTGAATAATCAGGGCCTAGGTTAACTGTAGCTCTTCACATTTTGACCTAAATTATGCAATTTTTTCCCCTCTATTTGTATAAACATCTCCCTGCTCATTAGTAAGGCTTTTTCATGACTGACTACTTAAAAAGTACACTTAGATTAAGGAATTGCTTCTCAAACAAATGCATTTTCATATTTAAATTCAGGAAAAAAAATAATTGCATCTAATTTCCCAAACAGGTGAAAAGTCCTTCAAAAGTAGCAAGAGGGAGGGAAGAGGAAGGCTTAAGAAATATAGTATCACAACTCCAGAAAGCACAGCAGCTCCTTTTAGGGCACAAGCAGGCATCAGTTTGTATTTTAAAAATCAGCTCTGTTTAGCACTTGCACAGAAAATAACATTCACAGACCACTGAACAAATATGCAGAGAAATACAAGGAAGAAAACAAGAGCATAAGATGAACACCACTTTCAATGGGGTGAAGCTCTCAGCTTTGACTAGCAGCTTCATTCTAAAATGTTGGTTGTCACATTACACTACAGAATGATGAAAAAAAGAATGGATGAATAGTACTAGTTTGGTAATATTTCCGTGAAAATTTAAGAATAAAAAGAATAGATGCTACTTTCAGTTACAATATTTAAGCTCCATTTCTACCTTAATGCTGAAAAATGTTTTTTAATGGAGTTCTCTTTTAATTGCCATTAAAAAAGCATTTAATTCAGGCAAAATAAAGTGACAGCCATAAAACTTCATCATCTTAGTAATTAGGCATCCTGATTGTTGATTAAAACCCAAAAATCGACAGAGTTTTCAAAACATCTGCTGCACATGCATAGTAACTGGAAAGTTTTTATTCATCTTGGAGTTTCTTCAAAAAAGACAAAGCCACTCCCCTAACTTCCTTTTTATTCACTCCAAGACCAACTGTCATGAAAAACAAAATTAAAAAAAAAATCAAACTGATTTTGTAAACTTTAACTTAGGAAAAAATTGCTTCTAACAATACAATTTCATGTTTATGAGTCTGCATCCAATGTCATACTAACACAGAGACGCAATGTGTACATCAGACACATCATATTCTTACATCATGTTAATTCCCAAACTGTTCTCACCTCCTAAAGTGTAACTTGAGAGGTAAATTCCCTGGGATCAAGGAATCTCACTTTGAGTATATTGTGAGGGAGTCTTTTTTAACTTCAAAAATGCTCTTAGCTCTACTTCTTACACACATTAAGAACTTTGAACTACTAAACTTGCTGTGATGCACTAAAGTATCTAGATTTCAAATACTGGTAAAACTGATCTTATTATACATTTTATTATGTAGTTCTACTACCAAGACAGTAATTTAGACTGCCCTGCTTTTACAAAAAACACTGCCACAGCTCTAAACATCACCACCCTCATCTCTGTTGCCAGAAGCAGTGGCAATAGTGCATTACCTTAGAAGCCATCAGTGAGAGCTTACAGAGTAGCAACAATCTCTGTCAGTAAATGAGCTGGACAAAACAAGGCTCCTGAAAACACCCAGTCTAGTAAACACTCCTCCTCACTGATCTGTTCACCTACACCTGTCTTAACATCTAGTTACAAGATTATATACCTGTTTCCACAGCCTTTCTGTGTGCAACAGAGATACAGTTAACAACAGGAAATTAAAATATCTGAAGGCTTTCAGCTCCTTGACTTTGAAATTTCATTCTTTCAATCTAGGGTAGGGGGCAGAGACAGTCAGCTGCATTTTTCATATGCAATCTTTCATTCTGATTAAACAAACACAGAAGGGAATGCAGCCATAAAATGGCTGGGGAGCATAGAGAACATGAATGAAAATACAACCAGTCTCATGCAAATGAGCAGAAGGCATGGTTGGTTTAAAGGTTATAGTGATCTGTCCAGAATGCCATGTTTAACTCCCAACACAGTTTTCTTCACCAACTAATTATCAGATCACACACACATTAGTTTATGACCTTGATCAGATATTCATGTCACAACCACACTTTTAGTCAGTCAGTTCTTACATTAGAGCTTGTCAAAGCTAAAAGCAAAATTAGTTCAGTACTATGGTTTCTGTGAAAGGAATCATGCATACTTTCAGGAATAAAGGCAAATCCCATTGCTGATGGAATCATGCTATTTCAAAAGTTCCTATTTTCTCTTAAAAAGCACTTCCATAGACTGGAGTTATGAATTAGAACTACCTGAAATACAATGAAATTGGACTTAATATGTATGATTGTATGAGTCTGATGTCCTATTAATAGTTTTGTTCAAAAAAAAAAAAAAAGTTCCTTTCAATAATCTTATGAAGGAATTAGAAGTGCCCCCTCCACTTTGCTATAAAAGTTTTTCTTTCCCTCTACTTTGTTTCAGAAGTCTCACACAAATAGGAACCAAGCTCATAGGGCACACTGTCCTTTGTCATCCTCACCCTGTTTAATTCAGGACATCTCTTCAGTGAATAAGGATGCTTCAGAGCTTCTCCCTTGCATCTGTCTTGTGGAGGAACTTGGAAATGGCAGCAACTTGTCAATTTTAGGGCAGGTGGAAGGCCTTAAACAGCTATCATTAAGATTTTTGGATTTGTCTGAAAGGAGAGCAGAGAACTAGATTCCCTAATCCATATGTCCCTTCCACACCTACTTTCTAACAATTCATTGAGTTGCCTTCTGTACTGTATTCCTTCTGAAGACTCAACCCAGAAGCACCCCAAGAATGACCTTTGTAAGGGAACACAGATGAGAACCTGAGCAGCACCCAGAACTGCAAATTCAATTAATTTCTGTAACTCTCAGCAGTGTTTGCCAGTATCATCAAGACAAAACTGAGTGAAGTCTTGGGTTCCTCCCTCCTCTACATTTTCAGAAAGGCAAGATGTTCACACAACACAAAAATGTTAATAATGTCTGTGGTGGGCTGACCCTGGCTAGCAGCTAAACCCACAAAGCTGTCCACTTACTCTCCTCTCTCCCACAGCAGGATGGCAGAAGAAAATGGGAAGAAGAAAAGCAAGAAAAATGAGTCAGGTTTAAAATAGTTTAATAAGTGAAGGAAAAGAGTAAGAAAAAACAACCAACCAGCAGAACCAACCAAGCCACTTTCCCACAGGTAGACCACTGCCTAACTACTCTCCTGAGCAAAACAATCTCTAAAACCCCCTTCCCTCAATTTTGTTGCTAGGACAACATTGTGTGTCATGGAATAGCTAGTCAGTTCAGGTCATCCGCCTGGTTGTGTCCCCTCTCAGTTTCTTGTGCATGCCCAATCTGCTCACTTGTGGGGGCAGGCAGAGTCAGAAAGAGATAAAGCCTTGCCACTGTGCAAACACTGCTCAGCAACAGTAAAAACATGAGCATGTTATCATTTTTATGTCACAAATCATATCACCATAGAGGCTGCTATGAAAAATAAACCCCAAACAAAACCCAGCATTGACTCCATCTCAGTCATACCGAGTTGTCCTCTGAAGTCTTGCTTTCCTCCTGTCATGTTTTTTGTCATGAGTGACCAGTGCTTTCTATCTAGCAACACAATGTGGAAAGACCAGGTGTAAACAGTCTAACCACTGTTTGCAGCTCTCAAGTTCTTAGTGATGGAAGTTCTGCACTAAGACAAGCTATGGGGAAAAAGAAACCCAGACCTCTCTCCTTTCACCATTATAAACATTTTGTTACAGCAAACATTCTCACTACCCCTCAGTACTAACTGCATCATTATTTTCAAAAGTCTAAGAATTCTGAATCAGATTCACAGAATCAAGCAGGTTGGAAGAGACCTCCAAGATCATCAAGTCCAACCAAATCACCCAACCCTTTATAATCAACCAGACCATGGCACTAACTCCCTCATCCAGTCTTGTCTTAAACACCTCCAGGGACATTGACCCCACCACTTCCCTGGGCAGCCCATTCCAATGGGCAATCTCTCTTTCTCTGAAGAACTTCTTTCTAAGAAGAAGTTTGAAAGATTATGGGGAACACACACTAGTTAAAAGATTCCACTAAAACCACAGCAGCTTAGAACTATGTTTTAAGTTATCAGAAACAGAGCTTTGCAAAGCAAAAAAAAGGTCTGCCATCATTACCTACATGTTCCTGAGAAGGAGTCAGTATAACAGAATTAACAGCTTTCAGCTGTAAAATTACTAATTCCAGTAATATGGTACATTACACATGCCATTTGAGATATATGCCAACTTAAACTACCACATATGGCATATCAATCTAATTATCACAGTTTGTGTTTTCATATGCAGAGCTGTTCTAGTTTTTAAACAATGTGCCAAAATGCACTGTTTTATCTGAAAACAGAAAATGCTGTCTTTCCTACCACTAGGTCAATCCTGTATTTTTAATATGCACTGCACCACATCCATATAAATAAAATAAAAAAATCCCATTAGAGCAATGCTTTTAAGTTTTCTTATTAGGCAAAAACATCCAGGTGCAAAATAAGGTTTAACAGCAAGTTTTTTCAAAGGCAGTATTTTCAATTTTTATTTTCCCCTGCAGTTCTATCTATTGGCATCCCAAGTCTTAATTGAGAACAGGCAACTAAAACAACCATTAGTCATTCTCCTGGCTTTGCATGTGACTAAAAAAAAAAAAAAAAGTAATAATACTGTGAGATAGCACATGTGCAGGCATCAGTTGCTGTGAAGACAGACCTCGCTTGTATTCCTTCACGTGCAACTTGACCTCACTCAGAACAATTGCTCTTGCAGAATCATACATTCTAATTGCAGTTCAACACAAACCATGTCGTGAAATACTTGATTTCAGATTTCCCAGCTGGTGCTTGCTATCAGTTCAGCTGTTCAGAGGGATTTGGGCTTTTTCTTTTTTTTCCCCCTTTTAATTTTTTTTTTTTTTTTTTTGTGTAAATAAGCAAAGAGCTCACACATAATTACCAGGAAACGTTACATAATCTTAATCCCTCCTCTTGCAACTCAAACAGGACCAAGTATCTTTATACAACAAAATCAAAACATGCATGCAAACAAACAGTTAACACCTTAACAGCTAAGTAATTACGTAGCAGTTGTTCCAAGTACTTTTGGTTCCTGCTCGGAGTACAAAATGAAGCTAAAGATACTGCCACTTGGTCATCAGTTTCATTTTCTACTGTTTCCCTCAGTTCCTGCAAATTGTAGGTGGCATGTTTGTTAATTTATTTCAACAGACAGCAGATAATATCATGGTATAATTGAACATATTGTCTTATTCTAAAACTGGACATTAAGTTAGAAACACAAACATACAACCAACATGCTCTGGCAGGGGGGGTTGGACCCAATGATCTCTTGAGGTCCCTTCCAATCTGATATACTGTGATACAAGAGTTTAAGCACCTCTGTTTTTCCTGCCTTGTTTTCACCTGAGCATCAAATCCTTGAATCTGCAGTTACCTTTAAAGAAGGTTTCTGTTACGATCCAAATTGAACACACCCAAAATAAAGTGGGAGATAATTTGAAACGTATTAGAATTTGAACACTAACCCAACAGATTTTAGATTTTCAATAACCAAATTAGGGCCAAGAAGAAAGTCTTGTGTACACAACTGGACTATCCAGAACATAGAGAAATCCAAAGTATTCCAACTATTCTTTCCTTACTGAAAAATGGAGTGGTGCATATTGGCTTTCTTCCACACATTTCAACAGTCTCCTCCTGATAAAGGCTTAAACAATCCTGCTAAAAGATTATTATGCAATAATAATAAAAAAATAATTAAAAAATAAAGGACAATTTGACTTAATTATTACTATTTTAAGTCAAAATATCAATATTTCCTTAGGATTTGTTTTTAGAACGTTTACCTTTTAACATTATCAATTAGAACTTCAATTATAGAACCCTTCCTACTAATTGCTTAGGTAAATTTTGATAGTTCAGTCAGCTCCACACTTGATGAATTTTGAGTTCCACATTTCAAAACTAAAGTAAAACAAGTATGTTGGAATAAAAGGGGAAAAAAAGGTCGTGCTTCTAACAAGCAATTATTTGTAAATAGGAACAGATTCTGGAAAATGTTTAGCTCAAAGAGGATTTGTAACTGAATCTGTATGCCAGAAAGTCTGGCATACATTAACAAAAAGGCAGCATCTTCCTACATGGAATTACTGAACAGATTTACAAAATGTATCAAAAAGCCAGTCTAGGCAGAAAGATGCAGAATTATTCGTTTAATATCAGAAAATGTAGCCACATGTTCAGGCAAAGCCAAAGAATAAGCCAAGTACAAAAACAGTCTTCACACACTAATAATTTATCATGCTTTTGGCATCGGTAAAGGGTTAAGAATTGCATTAAAATTTGAAAGCAACTTTTAAAACAAAGTAATTTTTCCTGCAAAGTGACTATGAACTGAAAGAAAAGTCTATAAAACTCCTATCCCAAAAAGGGATGCATCAAAAGATGAGGGAGGTGATTCTGCCTCTCTGCTCTGCTCTCATGAGACCCTACCTGAAGTACTGCATCCAGTTCTGGTGCCCCCAGCATAGGAGGGCTATGGAGTTACTGGGGCAGGTCCACAGGAGGGCTGGAGAACCTCCCCTATGGGGACAAGCTGAGAGAGTTGGGGCTGTTCAGACTTGAGAGAAGGCGGCTCTGGGTAGACCTAAGAACAGCCTTCCAGTACCTGAAAGGGGCCTACAAGAAAGCAAGGAAGGGACTTATTCCAAGGGCTTGCAGTGACAGGATGAGAGGGAATGGATTGAAGCTTGAAGATGGTAGACTTAGATTAGATTTTAGGAAGAAATTCTTTACAGAGAGGGTGATAAGAGACTGGAACAGGTTGCCCAGGAAGGTCATGGATGTCCCTTCCCTGGAGGTGTTCAAGAGTAAGTTGAATCAGGCCTTGAGCAACCTGGGCTAGTGGAAGGTGTCCCTGCCCATGGCAGGGGGATTGGAACTACATGATCTTCATGGTCCCTTTCAACCTAAACCATTCTATGTACCTATGTGTATTGGGGCAGGTTCATTCTGATGATCTGTGTTATGTAGCTTTTTTAGATGTACAGCTACTTATAACTGAAAATCTGAGCCTCAAAGCACACGCATTATTCCTGCACTCATCATTTACTTGACTACATTAAAATTGAATGTAGGAAGAAAGATATATCCAAACACTGATTCAAACAGCTCTATCCAGCTGAGAAAAGTTCAATTACAATTGTTTGCAAGGCTAGAAAGTCATGAGAACACATCCCTCCTCAGAGGAAAAGGCAGCAGTAAAAGCTTACTACCACAGACAAGCATCACCAAGAAAAAAAAGTTTCCTTTACTAGAAAAAAGAAAACCTTTGGAATGAAGTCTTTTATTTAAAGATCTGCATTGGAAACCTAGTTAGATTTGTATTTTTAATATACACTACTATTAATTTATTTTTATATGAAAAAACAAAACAAAACAAACCACCAATATGGGATTGGAAGCATATTCCACCTTGCACAAATTCAGTACTTCCTCAGCTTAATGTTTGTATACAGAAACTGCTGGTAATTTTCCTGCCTTTGTAGGAATATTTCCACTCACTTTCCTGGGAGGCAGTGAAAAACAGGGAAGAAATTTGTAGCTCTTACACTTAATAGACAAGAAAAAGAATTTGTACTCCTTTTTTTTGCTATAAGCAACTGAACATCAGCAGTGGGAAGATGGCAAAACTGTATCTCATCTATCCACAAGAAGGGCTGGAAGGAGGAACTAGGGAATTCCAGGCCTGTCAGCCTGACCTCAGTGCCAGGCAAGACTATGGAGCAGGTCATCTTGAGTGAAATCACACAGCACCCACAGGATGGCCAAGGGATCAGGCCCAGCCAGCACGTGCGATTTAGTGTGGGCAGGTCCTGACTGCCCAACCTGATCTCCTTCTGAGCTCAGGTGACCACCTGGTGGATGTGGGGCATGCTGTGGATGTAGTCTACCTGGACTTCAGCAAGGCCTTTGACACCATCCCCCACAGCAAACTCCTGGCCAAGCTGTCAGCCTGTGGCTTGGACAGCAGCACTCTGCGCTGGGTTAGGAACTGGCTGGAGGGCAGAGCCCAGAGAGTGGTGGTGAATGGTGCCACATCCAGCTGGCAGCCTGTCACTAGTGGTGTCCCCCAGGGATCAGTGCTGGGCCCCATCCTGTTCAATATCTTTATTGATGATCTGGATGAGGGGATTGAGTCCATCACCAGTAAATTTGCAGATGACACCAAGCTGGGAGCAGGTGTTGATCTGTTAGAAGGTAGAAGGGCTCTGCAGAGGGACCTTGCCAGGCTGGACAGATGAGCAGAGTCCAAGGGCATGAGATTCAACATGTCCAAGTGCAGGGTTCCACACATTGGCCACAACAACCCCAAGCAGCGCTACAGGCTGGGGTCAGAGTGGCTGGAGAGCAGCCAGGCAGAAAGGGACCTGGGGGTAGTGGTTGACAGCAGCTGAACATGAGCCAGCAGTGTGCCCAATGGCCAAGAAGGCCAATGGCATCCTGGCCTGGATCAGGAATAGTGTGGCCAGTAGGAGCAGGGAAGTCATTCTGCCCTGTGCTCAGCACTGGTTAGACCACACCTTGAGCACTGTGTCCAGTTCTGGGCCTCTCAATTCAAGAAAGATGTTGAGATGCTGGAATGTGTCCAGAGAAGGGCAACAAAGCTGGGGAGGGGTCTGGAGCACAGCCCTGTGAGGGGAGGCTGAGGGAGCTTGGGGTGCTTAGCCTGGAGAAGAGGAGGCTCAGGGGAGACCTCATTGCTGTCTACAACTACCTGAAGGCAACCAGTGACAGAAGAAGAGGACACAGTCTCAAGCTGTGCAGGGGAAGTTTAGGCTGGGTGTTAGGAAGAAATTCTTCACAGAAAGTGTGATTTGCCCTTGGTGGTAGAGTCACCATCCCTGGAAGTACTTAAAACAAGACTGGATGAGGCACTCAGTGCCATGGTTTAGTTAATTAGAAGGTGTTGGGTGATAGGTTGGACTAGATGATCTTGAAGGTCTTTTCCAACCTGCTTAATTCTGTCATTTTACTAATCCATATATATAACAACTCTAAGAAAACATAGAATGGGTTGGGTTGGAAGGCACCTCTAAAGGTCCCTGCAGTGAGCAGAGACAACCTCCACTAGATCAGGTTGGTCAGAGCCTTGCTAAGGCTCCTCTTGAATAGCTCCAGGGTTGGGGCCTCAGCCACCTCCCTGGGCAACCTGCTCCAGTGTTCCACCACCCCCACATTAAAGAACTTGTTCCTAACATCCAATCTAAATCTATTCTCTCATTTCAAACCATTTCCCCTCTCCTATCCCTAACAGGCCTTTGAAAACAGTCTGTCTGAAGCATTCTTGTAGGCTCCCTTCAGGTACCAGAAGGTCATTATTAGGTCTCTCTGGAACCTTCTCTTCTCCAACAACCCCAGCTCTCTTAGAGTGTAGTGGTAGGGGAGAAATTCCCAACTTCAGTGGAATATTTGATCTTAAGAAATACAGAATAGGAAAAAAAAAATCAGGTCTTGATTACTTCCAAAAATCTTTACTCTACCTAAAAATGGTAAGTTTTATTTACCTCAAAGAATTTTAATTTGGACAAAGATAGTTATATTTCACTGGCAGAATTTTCATTCTGAACATCAGATATGGAAGTAAAAATAGATACATGCTAAACTGCTTATGAAACAAGCTACAAATTTTCCAGCACTTAGAACATGCTGTACTACTACTCTGACATTCCAAGTTTAAAGGTTCATAGAGTGAAAAGTTGGAAATTCCAAAAAATAACTTCAAGATTAAAAATTAAATACTTGTTGAGACTGAATCACTGGCTTTTCTCCAAAGAAGCAGCATACATGTAGCAGTTACTGGATTAAATATATCTTTCTAATGATCTTTAGCATTTGTAAGTCAGCCTGTCCAGCAGGATTCCTCAATTACTCCATAGGATATATCCCACACCTTGAAGAAGATGACATGACTAAGGTTTTTTTGGTGGTGGTGGGTTTTTTTCCCAGAATAAACATCTATACACAAATTCAATATCAAAACCATTCTTTACTTTTGAGCAAGAGAAAAGAAATTGAGGAAGTGATAATCCCCTTAGAATCCAGCATTTAAATGCTGTATGAAAACTGCTGCATTCTGAAGAGAGGAACACAATAGAACCTGCTTAGAGTAAAACATTCTCTCTCTCCATACTGATTCATATTTGAAGTCTGCTCAAATGTCTTAATGTATCTATTGTCCTTTGTATACAGACTTACCTACACGGATTCTAGAATATCTGTGGTTCTGAATCCACACTATAGTCCACAGATCTCTTTCTTTATAAAGCTGGGATCACATCACAAAATATGCCACCATTATCCCTTGGCTTGCCAATGAACTGCATTACAATTCACTAGATAAGTACTAATATTACTTTTCCCCTCTAAATTAGCATTGCAACATTACACCTCTTTCCAGATCTCCTGAAGTAGGTCATACTATAAACATGAAATCTGTGTTAGTTGCTGAAATAATTCCAGGTTTAAGCACACTTGACTTGAGTATCAGATAACCATCAACTTCTCTGCACTGCCAAGTAAAGATACTTTACACAGAATCACAGAATGCTAGGGGTTGGAAGCTGCCTAGAGTAAATGACACAGGAACACATCCAAGCAGGTTGTTTGCCTTCAGAGACTGAGACTCCACAACCTCTCTCAGCAGTGCTCTGCCACCCTCAAAGTTAAAACGTTTTTTCTTATGTTTATGTGGAACCTCCTGTGTTCATCACCACTTGTTGTGTCAGTGGACATCACTCAGAAGAGTCTGGCTCTGTCCTTCTGACACTCACCCTTTAGCCTAACCATTAATGAGATCCATCCCTCAGTCTCCTTTTCCTCAGGCTCTCTCAGCCTTTCCTCATAAGGTAGATGTTCCAGTCCTAGTCATCATAGTGGCTCTCAGATGGACTCTCTCCAGTAGTTCCTTGTCCTTCTTAAATGGGGAGCCCAAAACTCAGAAAGTATTCCAGATGAGGCCTCACCAAGACAGAGACCTGCTGGCCACTTTCTTCTTAATGCATCCCAGAATTCCAGTGGCCTTCTAAACCACAAGGGCACATTGATGGCTCACAGCCTTTGGGTCCTTTTTCCCAGAGCTGCTGTCCAACAGGTCAGGCCCCAGACAGAGCTGTTCTTCCCCACATTCAGTGCTCTACACTTCAATTCCATTAGGTTTTTCCCCAGCCTGTCCAGGTCTTACTGAATGGCAGGACAGCCACTTCTCCCAGTTTGTTGTCAGCAAACTTTCTGAGAGTACATTCTGTTCCTTCATCCAGGCCATTGATGATGTTAGACAATACTGGAGCCAGTACTGATCCCTGGGGAACACCTCTAGACACAGACATCCAACTAGACTCCACATGGGCATCCAACTAGACACTGCCCCACTGACCCCAACGCTCTGAGTTTTGTTCTTCAGCCAGTTCTCAGTCAATCTCACTGTCCCACTCATCCTATCCCCAATATAAAAAAACTCATCACAAAAATCAGTGCTAGTAACATATACTAATTTACAGCAAAACCATTCATGCTTTTATTTTTGTCTTCATAGAATCTTTCGCAGACAAAAAACATTCCAATCAAGACAGCTTAATGCTTGCAACTATTGAGAACATTGCAATCACCTATTCTGATCTCTGATAAAATAACATTTCACAGAGAAATCCCTGCATTACCTCAGGAGTCCATTTAACTATGTGTATATTTATTGTGGAAAAGGACATTAAATTCCAATTTCAGGTGAAATATTGCAACCCTTAGTCAGCATTGTGGCTGTCATCATTTCAGAAAAGTTCATGTTGGGAGAAACAAGGTACCCAAATCACACACTGAGCATACTAGTACAAAAGCCAAATATTTATAAAGATAGATAAATAATGACAAGAAAAATAAATAATCAGTGATCTTCAGACAGCCAATACAAAGATGCCAAAATTTACAAGCAGAGACCATGTTGCAAAAGGAAATGTACAAAAATAACATTGCACAAGGTGCAACTTAGCAAGCTCCTGGGCTAGCCAACACTGAAAACACAGTGGAGAAAGAATGAACTCTTTTTTTTTTTTTGTCATTCTGAGCATATGTATGTTTGCTGGAATAAAAACAAAACAAAAAAAAAAATCAAGGTATTTATTTTAAAATGATGGTTGACTGAATTTTGCGTCCTTAAGTCTACAACCTCCAAATCAGAACATTCTAGGCCAAGAAAGTATGAAGAGTGGAACTGGAACCACTTCTGTACATCAAACCCCACATTCTTTCAAAGAGTAAATGCTATCAAATACTTAAGCCATTGAAAAACAGAAACAAGAGAATGATTAGTTCCTAACCAACCAACTGCCATTTAAATAAATGGAGACAAAAAATTAACTACATATAAATATAATATTTATTTCAAACACTGGTCTTGCTGCTACGACAATCCTCTCTGTGTCTCCAAGACCTTTAAAAGGTTTATAAAACATTTGCATGAAGTGAGGAGGTTTTGTTTCTAAAAAGGTACAGGAAACTTAAGGGAGGATAAATATAGCTGCCCATTTCATTAACTTTCTCATCAAGGAAGAACATGCAAGGCTAAAGCTCTGAGGCTAGCAGTTACAGGAGCATTTCTACACTAATACACTTGAAAACACTGGTTATGACAACCTAACTGATTTAAAATCTGGCTACTTGAGGCATCATTTGTTTCCTTCTAAATACTAGTGATTCAGGGAAAGAACTCATGAAATTCAAATTAAAGGAAGAGCCACTAGACACACAAGGTAAAGGAACAGCTACTAGATAACACAAGGTAACTTTACTTTTATAGAAACTCTTTCCTGTCCAGTCCTAAGAGTTTGTCTGCTCATTGCACGAAATTGTCCTAGTTTGTTTTTCTGGTTATTTGGGTTCACTAATCAGAAAAGGAAAAAAAAATATTCATTTAATGTGAATAATGGCACTTACTAGAACAGCTAGTCACAGATATAGATCCATACAGAACTAAACACAAAATTATAAAGTACATATTTCATTATTGTTAAAAGCAGTGCAAACAGTAGATGAGCACTTGGCATTAGCAACCTAAAACGAAATCACAAAAAACTTCTGTGCCTGAAAAAAAATGTATAAAAAAAAAGATAAAAATCTCTGTAAAGTTAATACTTCCTTTTTTTTTTTTTTTTTTTGCTAGAAATTACATGCTGCTTGAGGAAGAGTAATGCCAGCAAAAACTGGTAGGCTTAAGTATGCTGCAGGGCACAGTGAAAGGCTCAGAAGTTAGGAAGCCATCTAAGGAGGAGTTCCTGGGGAATTCAGTTTTTACTTTAGATTGACAGAGTCGCCAAGTGTTCATCTAATACAGTAAGTAGAAGACAAACAGAGAATGAAGTGTGCACACACATGCAAGACAGAAAACCAACCCCATAACATTGGATGTCTGACACATTCTCATTGCAACAAATCATTCTGATAAAGCTTTGAGGCATCCAGTAGCAGCGTTTCATTGCAGATCTTCAACAATTAGCACAGAAAGAGCACCGGAAGAGCCTCTCTTGTTCCACAGAAGTTTTCCTCAAATCCAGGTCAATAAACTGCTAAAAGCTGCTTTCTTCCTCCCTTTTTTTTTTTTTTTTTTTTTTTTAATAATTCCATCTGTGTGTTCCTCAAGAAAACTGTTGGTAGCTGCCAGATTACAATCAAACATAAATATTCGATAATTCCAGCTCAATATTGTTGCCAAAACAGTATCTGCTGCAGCACCTGAATTGCTGCTGCTGTTACTGCATCATGGATTCATAGAATTGTTAGGGTTGGAAGGGACCTCAAGGATCATCTAGTTCCAACCCCCTGCCATGGGCAGGGACACCTCACACTAGATCAGGTTGCTCAGAGCCCCGTCTAGCCTGGCCTTAAAAACCTCCAGGGATGAGGCTTCCACCACCTCCCTGGGCAACCTATTCCAGTGTCTCCTGTCCTATCTACACACTGGTGTTTCCTAACACCAGATTACAAACAGGGATAAAAAACTACAGCTAGATCAAGCTCAAACTTCTGGTATGTCCCAGCTGGTTTTTCCTCCCTCTTTCTTCATAGTGGTGATAGTTCTCTGCCCAACTCTTTGAGAACACACTCTGATACAGTTTTAATTCCATAAGCACACTGACTGCTCAATGAAGCCAACTGAATGGACACATGGCATTTCCTGCTTTTCCACGATGTCATATAAATATTTTAATAACTTATAACAAAGAAAGACTCCACACTTGTGTATTCGGTTAAATACTTGCAATTTTCCCCTGTACAGTTGGAAAATAAGAGTTTAGAACACACAGGAAGATGATAAATTGCTGCTGCCTCTGATTATCTGGTTCTCTACAGAGAATTTTCTCCCCCATGTAGCCAATGAAGCATCTAAAAAGAACTGAAGTCACTACTTGAAAATAAAATTAAATACATGTACATACAAATCTTCCAAGAGCTTTGGAGGTGTGCACTATGGTTCTTGATTCAAGCAAACAGGTGCCACTCTACAAAGTGGGGGAAAATAGTATGAATGTGTGAAGCTCTTTATGTGGGAAATTACAAGAGAGTTAAATGGTACTGAGCAAGGCACAAAAAGTGCTTTTAAAATAGAAACAAGGGAACATGCAGAGAACCTCAGAATCTAATTTAATTAATGATTGAGAATGCAAAGGCTCCAACTGGTGAAACATTAGCAGCAGCCATGAATTTCACTGTAGTTCTGTATAACAAGTAATCTTACCTGAATGATTCTCAAAAAAATGTCAACACATCGATTGTATTTTTCATCTGATCCTGTCAATGCTGAGATGACAGGCCCTGCAGGATGCAGTGAGAGATCAATGATGAAAAACAGGTGTTTAGTCTTTTCACAATCAAAACCTACAAGACCAGGCAAATATGAAATTTTGTCTGAGATTCATGCTTCTTTATATCCAACAAATGCTAATGTTACATTTGTCATTTTCATAGGTAAGTTGACACAGGTTTCTTTTGCTCACTGACATGAGATCTGATCCCCAGATCATTCACACCACCAGTGGAGAACTTGAAACCTTGTCCCTAATATGCTATTGTTTCAAGTGTTATCTGGTCACAAAGCCAGTTATTTACATTAGCTACTTCATACATTAACCCATGTTCTCTGGCCTTTCATAAAACAGACTTAATTTTGTTCATCAGGAATGCAGAACACTCAAACCTCACACAGGATTCATTGCAATCCAGAAGTTGAGAAGAGCTCTGCACAATGGTAGTTCCCGTAACTAGCTTGAAGCAAAGACTGCTAACCTCATATTCAAAAGTTACCAAGGCATGGTAGCGTTGTGCAGTTGGGAGCTGACTTCCATAGATGTGTTTCCAAATACTGTCTTAAACTGACATTTCAATCAGACCAGTTGAGTACTTACAAATGAATTCTAATGCTTGGCTATAATCAAGAACAGCATGTTTAATATTAAGTAAACTCCAATCAGATTCAACCATAATTAATCATCAAAAATGTTAAAGTGAAAACATGTTAATATGAGGGGATGGGAATTTAGGTAGTTGTCATTTTATGATGTATTAAAATACCAAATGTCTATTAAATATAGGGGAAATTTAAAACAAGACTATCCTGACAACTGTTTGTCTACTTTTAAATGAAAATATAAGCAATGGAGTTTTTCTTTATAATGCTTTGAACAGTCACAAGTTGGAATGCAGATATCCCTGAAATCAAAACAGAAACAGGATGGAATAGAACTTTAAAAGCTTTCTAGGCTAAACTCCGGTTTGATATTACCTTTGCATGATGGAAAGACAGAATGGCCCTAAATACCATGGTGAACATAAGGAATTGGATAGTTTCCTAAAGACAGTAGTAGATCTACAGTATTAATAGTTTTGCACATGCATAGCACACATTTATTCCAACTGCCAAATAACAAATTCTAAATTACATGTTTGCATGTCACTAGAAAACCTTAAAAGAACACTGAGCTAGCCAGCACCAAGCATATCCCACTACAGAGCATACTACAATACACCAGAAATTCATACCAGACACAAATAATACAACTCTTTTCATTTACATACAATTGTATTTGTTGTCAGAATAAGCACAAGTAAATATCTGCCAAGTCTGTTGTAACAGTGACATTTCAAAATCAGGTTTATCAGTTTCCCTACTCCACAGATACATCTGATAAACAGGGAAAAAATCTATTACAGATTTAGGCTGAAGTATAAGTAAGAATTTTATGCAAGTGTCCAACAGATCCAATCAGAAAACCAACAGGCCTACCTAGAAACATGACCATCAAGAAGAGTCAGAACAGCAGCCATCCCATTTCTAGTATGTATTGTGTTTTATACCATGACACTGCAGCCTTCTGAGGGTCAGATTAATTAAGATCAACAGCAGCTGCAGTGCAACGTGAGAAGCACACACTGCCACAGCTCTTACCAGCCCAGCCCAATTACCTGCAGCACTCCAACACCAGACTAACTAAACAACTACTCTGCTTCTCACCAAGTCATTACCTCCCCCTGGCTTATCAACCAATGTTAAAAACCAAACTAACCTCTTTCTAAGACAGACTGCAAATCTATCCTCATCTGCTGCAGGATGCAACAATGAATCCAGGGAGATGTTTGCCAGTCAAATCTTTACAGGTGTTGCTTGACTTCATGCTAGACTTATGTCCAAATATGAAAGTGAGATAGCAATCAGGGACAAGCCCTTCTCCCAGATTCCTCTATGTTCCATATCCAAAAGAGAGTCTGGCAAATACACTAAATCCAAGGTTTTCTTCCCTGGCTAAAGAGCTACTGATCACTGACTATTAAAATAAATTCAGTGGTCAACTACTGAGGACAATAACTAAGTTACCACAATTAAAGAATAAACGAAGATCAAGAGAAAAAGGCACTGCTTGTTGCACTTGTTGCACTCATTAAGAACAACAAGAACATGTTTCTTTTACTGCATAAGGGAAATCAGTTAAGAGATAAGGATAGTCCCTATTTATACTCTTTTAAATATTAGCTCCAATATATGTGTCCTAATATCCACTAAAACTCTGATCCATCTGTGAAATACCATCAAAGAGATGGAGATTTTAAACTCTGGGGAAAAGGAAAATGAATATTTTCAGTGCATACCAACTTGGACTTTGGGTTTTAGGGTTTTTTGTTTGTTTGCTTGCTTTTCAGTTGGTTGGTTTGGGGCTTTAGTTTGGTTTTCCAGAATGTATAAGTTCAGAGTCTCTTCATGAATAGGTACTTTACAGAAATTCCAACTTTATCAAAAAACAACACTGTTCCTAGAAGCACTTTCATCTACATAAGCTTTCTAATCTACTGAGAATCACTTGGTTTTCAATTATATTGAAAACTAGTCAAAAGCAATCACAAGAAAAAAAAATATTTAATAATGAAAATTATTCAATATGGCATTTCCCTGTGATTATATAGCCACCCTCACTTTGTTCTTTATTTTACCAGCCATGTGCAAATAGAATTAGTCTGTATCACTTATTAAAGTTTGACTAACCATTCCAAACATAACACAAGTTGTTTTAAACCATTCTTATAGAAGACAAAGAAACAGCATCTCCTTGCAAATCAACGCCATTTATTATGTCAAAGTTTATTCACTAATTAGCAAGAATAAATCTCTACACACAACTCAGTGCAAGATCTCTAATTGAACTTCTACTCCAAAATTCTCTAAGCCTACCAAATGAGAAGCTGCTAAGTGATAGAACATTGGGTGAGTTAGATATGTAACAATCTCAGGATCATACCAAGTTACATATTCAGTTTCAGCTTCCTTTTAAATGTAAAATACTAAGGATCTGCTGGCTAACAAGCTAACTTTTTTTTATTCTGTTCCAGTAACCAGGCAACAGACAACTGTCCAACTGAGAATTATCTCTCTGAACAGCTGGCAATCAACACTTGGGGGTTTTTGGTGGTTGGCCTTTTTATTTAACAAAAAAAAATGAGAGAACCACACACAATCCAACAACCTAGCAAAAGATCAGTTATTCCAGAAATTAATTCACAAACCTACACAGCTCTATACTCCACCTCTGAAAACCCTACACACTATTTAGTCATTTCCTCAGTGCTATTATCCCCAAAGCTAGTCATATAAGTAAATCTTTATAACAGAATCAGAAAATCTTAGATATACACTTATGAAGTGTCTAATTAGCTAATGTTAAAACTTCAGGAAAAAATATCAGAAGCATCAAGAATAAAAGTGAGGTGCATTTGCTGATATAACAAACCACCTTCAAGGAACCATGACAACAGACAGCAAATAACCAATGCCATTCTTGCTTCTAATTCCCATTACTCTTTTTTCCCACTTCCGTAGCTGAAAAAGTAGTATTTTGATTCAACATTATTTCACATGTTGATTTTTGAAACCAATTCTTTTCCCTAATAGACTTTATTTTTTAGGAGTTATAAATCAGCATGACAATTCCTTTATTATATAAAAGAAATAGTAATGGTGAAGCAAGCTTGATATATTATACTCCCCCCCCCCCCTTCCTAACAGCTTCATGGGAGTAATGAAGCTAGAAAGTGAACTTAACAAATTTCTGTAAAGTTGTGTTACTTAGGCATTCGAAGTGTTTTTGAAAGACTTTCAAGAGTCAAAATAAGGCTTTTTGAAAAAGCACTTACACAAAGCTTAGCTAGATTATCTCCCATAATACATGAATGTTTCAAAACCAAAATATAATCTAATATTCAAATACAAAAAAAAAAAATCTCAAAAGTCATTTGGTAAAAACACAGCAGCCACACAACACTTCATGTACTCTCTACATGAACCACCTTTTCTATTGTCCCAACATTTAGATCACTACTGATTAGAAATCTGCCATTGAAACTACATGGCTAATCTACTGTTCAAAAGCAGTAAAACCTAATTCCCATTTACTTCTGGTTTTTATTCACCTCTGCTCTTAGTACGATCGAGTTGCGGTACACATATGACTTCATATTCAAATAAACTAAAAATCACTGACCGAGCTCAAATTCACTCAAGCACCAAGTTCAGACCAGGCAAGATCCTGTTGCAAGACAAACAATATGATGCGATGTAACATAATTTTGTGTGTGTGTGTGTGTGCATGTCTGTGTGAGACTGGGGTGAGAGTGCAGAGAGAGAGAGAGAGCAAATCTGCATGAGAGAGGAAGCAAGCAAGAGTGCGCGCCAGCATTCGCAATGGAAAAAAATACGAGTCCAAAGCAGTTGTCAGTCCAGCGTTCACTATAATTCAGAATGGAGAAACAGGTAAGACAATGAGAGAGCAACACAACAGAAATAAGTCTTTTTTGATATTATTCAAAATTAACCCACACATGGAAATCATTTGACAGAACAGCTACTTTCTTCATGAAGTTCACTTTGTTCAGGTAGCATGGCTACAGCTATATTTAAATTTTGGAGCAGAACCTCCCAGTCCATACGCAAGCTGTACTTCTGCAGAAAGGATGAGCACCATTTAGTTTAAAAGTAGGGCATATTTTGCCATTTTAATTTCATTTCCACTAACCTAGAGGGACAAGCCTGAACAAAAAAGAATCAGAAACAATCTAAACACAATAGCCAAAGCCAATTTGCAGAAGTCCAGACAATGAGAAAAAAGTCAGCTGGTAACCTGAAAAGAGAACAGTAAATCGTGTACTCAAAAAATAAGACTCTGGTGAATGGTAATGTATTTATACGTTGCTTCCTATTTTGTAAACTAAAACATTCAATGCAAAGCTTTTTTTTTTTGCCCTTCAATTTCTTGCAATTAGAGCTGCCATATAATTCTTCAGTAATTATGTCACCTTTTGACGCACAAAAATTATTCCAACAGAAATCAGTCTGCATACTGAAGTCCTATATCACAGAGGGGAAAAAAAGAACACTATTAGATCACAGGAACTACTCATGACTTCTGTATTACAATGAACTTCTTCCTTTCCAAAACAGCAACTTAACCAGACTGCACCAAGAACTTTTCAGAAATACAGAAAAGTTTCACAGAAGCGTCAGTGGGAGAACATTCCCCAGTGAAATGTAAAATTAAAACACGTTCATAATCACAGGCATGAGAGGTACAGACTAAGTAACTTCTTATTAGGAAAACATTAATTGTTTAAGAAGCTTCTGTAAGAACAATAAACCATATATTTATATGAGCTGTTTCACAAGGTTTATATTCCCTAGTGCTACACGAACACGAGAGGCTGGAAGAAACCCAGAGCCATCGGCTCAGGGAATGCCAGGACCTCCAAACATTCCATGGGCTGGTGGTCAAATGCAAACAGAAAGACTAATGAGACCTAGCCACGATGGAATGCATTTCTCATCCCTGCTCCATGCTTTAGCAGGTATCATTCACCAGCTTCCTTGAAACATTTTCTATATGACACAAAGTGGCTGCAAATTCAAAGCAGACTATATGAAGTCAAACTGGAACTTCATTTGCACCTGTTACAGTAGAGCTGCTTGAGCCTCCCTGCCCTAGATATTTATGTTATTAATACTATTGATTTTAACAGAGAAAGAGTTTATGTCACAAACATTTTTATTTCTGTCATTCTAGCTTGCTAATTTTCATTTTTCAAAAGTTCTTCTGTTACTGCTGCTGTATCTTGACAATTTGCTACACAACAAAAAAATACGTAATTCTGATTTAATCAGAACACAGAATAACCATACTAGAGCACTGAACAAAAGATCTAATCGTTGGAGCGTCCTTTCCAAGTGACTGTAAATAAACTGTAGTAAAATGAAAAGACTTGTAATTTGGTATTTGGAATATTCTTCATAAACACCAATTTTCTGTAACATCCTTGCATATCTGACACCACCTCATGTATAATGCAGAAAATCTATTTCATTTTCATCTATTGACAGTGAATTTAATTTACTATTGCAGCTCTTCACCCAGATTATGTTATTAATTCTGCAATCAGGCTCTTTTGAGTGTTTTTATTTCTTCCAAGAGTTTTCACAATTCTACATTGATTTTTTTTTTTTTCATCCTGACATACCTTTCAAAATAAAGAATCATTTTTTCCTAACTTTCTAAAGAAACATAAAACAGGAAAAAAAAAACACCTCAAAGACAACACGTAGCAGTTCATAAGCTGTATCTCTCAACATGCATCACTTTAACCTCTGACATATAAGTATTATGAACTATATCCATTAAAAAGATGTACAACAGGTGCACATTACAATTTCCACATCAACAATCACCATTGTAAATAGACCACAATCTCTCCATTAATAAAAAAACTATCCACTTCGGCCTGACACAAAACTTAAGAGGACAGGAAATCTAAATGCTCCAGTGTTAGTGTTCTGTTTAGATCCATATGAACTGCCTTCACTATTTGTAGCATCCAGTCATCTTGTTAAGCTAGATCAAATGCAAAGAAGATCTTACTTTTCCAAGAGAAAAAAAAATAAATTTAAAAAAAATCAATAACAGCTAGTCAACTCAATTCTAAACCATCAGTTACTCTTCAAAATCAACACACCAAAAAAACCAGTACCAGCTATCTTATTATTTCACATCATTTTTTTAAAAAGTCCTCTAGAACAAAGTTCAATTACAGAATGCTAATTTGTTCATCTTTAGGGAAAAAAGAAAACCAACACTATTATACCATGGCAGGAGCTAAAACCTTGTATAACATTATGTAAGACTCCCCTGTCAGAAATCTTATAAAGGAGAAATGCTAAATCGAGTATTTATTACTGTTAGACATAATATTAAAAACTTCTTGCTCATGAATTAGTACAGTTGAGTTAAAATACTCCTTTCTTTATTCATCCAAAGTATTTCTCTTTACAGAGTTTTCTTCCACCACCATGATAAACATAATATAAAGAATACCTAAAGAGCGGCACTTGTCCTCTTTACTTCACTCCAGAGCCAGTGAACAAAGCAGTGAAGCAGAAAGAAGGTACATAATGGATTTAAAAGTAAATGGCCCATTCTTTAAGAGGCCGCTTCTCATTTTTACTCATTCTAGCTTAATTGTCATTACAATGTCTGGAAACTTCAAACGAACAATTATCTTTACACCAGCTGTCAAGTTAGATCCTTAAAGCTGTATTTTTATTTCATTTAAAACTTAAAAAAAAAAAAAATAAATAAAAACAACCAGAAGAAAAACAAAAACACAAAGCAAACCAAAACGTTCATGAAAATATGCTTTTGCAGAAACATTGCAAATCTCTTTAAACGTATTTCAAGCAGTTAGTGCTCAGCCCATTCCATACACCAGGACAGACAGAACATTTATATTCATTGTTGCACTGTGTAACACTTTCCTGAGAAACACTGCTTCCAGCTGCACTGGGAGCTTAGTTGTCCACATATGAAACACACTGACACGTACACACGCCCCTTGGGATTTAAAAATAAAGAATTGGCTAATTTGTGCACCTACCTGGGTAAAAATCTTTGGATTTAGACAG
The DNA here is from genome assembly GCF_027791375.1 of Indicator indicator. Lineage (NCBI taxonomy): Eukaryota > Metazoa > Chordata > Aves > Piciformes > Indicatoridae > Indicator > Indicator indicator. The sequence continues at coordinate 40,954,364 of NC_072013.1, forward strand.
CTTGATGGTGGCCCCAGTCTCTTTCTGCAACTGAACAATTGTCTGTCCTCCCTTCCCAATTATAGATCCAGCAGCATAACTAGGTATGAGGACCTTTAGAAAATATTGGCCATCCTCTGAAAAATTGAGATACATAATGTTAATATGTCTTACAAGCTTGGGTTTTTCCTCCCCAGACCCACAAATAAACAAAACGTTACATCTTTAAACTCATCCAGTAATTCATGCATTTACATCTAACCAGTTGCGTCATTCTACAAGACATGTTTAGACTATCTATGCCTTTGACATTTAAAAATATGTTTATTCTGAGCAAACTGAAAGACTCCACATAGGTTCCTTAATCCCATAAAAGAATAAGAATAAAATCCAAATATCTCAAAGGTGGATTTTCCCTCCCCCCAATAGTAACCACAGCAGGAGAAATTATTGGATCCCTTTAAAAAAATCCAAATATCTCAAAGGTGGATTCCCCCCCAATAGTAACCACAGAAGCAGAAATTATTGGATCCCTTTAAAAAAACAAAAACAAAACATAAAGCCTTGCACAAAAACGTGTCTAGTGACAGCTACAACCTTGCTTGAGAAATACTACAAAAGAAATGCCAAAAACTAAAAAAGAACGAAATTTAGATTCTGATGGGCTATTTGTCATTAGTAAATACATGAGAACAGCAATTAACTATTGCCTGCATTCTTCTTAAGTGAGCAAAACGACTACCAAATAACCCACCCAAAATGTGGGGTTTTAGTCCAAGCATTTCAGCCACTGCCAAGAAAACAACTCAACATGGTGTGGATGGAATCACTTCCCCAAGTAATCCTGATGTATTCCTTTAGCACTTCTTAAGCGACAATGATCTCTTTTAAGCTCATTAATTAAAGGACATTAAGAAGAATTTTTCTCAATTGATCAAAAGCCTAAGTCACTTATTTTAAATACACTTAAAAGGTGACCAGACAGACAATGCCAGTCGTCTACCCACCACTGGCGTTAAAGCACACAATCGGAATAGGAAAAAAGATTTATAGAATGAATGGAGGGGGGAAAGAAAAAAGGATTCCCAGACTGATTCGGCAACTGCACAACTGTCTGTGCCCTCACCCCACCGCTAAATCCAGATACACTGAAGTCTGAGGACCTTCTGTAACCGGCTCTGGAAAAGTGCAAGGGAATAAGGGTACACTGGTTCCCCACAGTTCGGCTCTCCCCGCCAATTAAAGCAAAGTCCTACTGGCATGGATAGCAAGATTTTTATCATAAAACATGATTCACAAAGTTGTGTTGTTTTGCTGGGTTGGGTTTTGATTGTTTGTTTTGTTGAGTTGTTTTTTTTTTTCCCCCGAAGCTGAAGGAACGATCCCAGTTCACCTTACTTCTCTTACAAGCGCCTCAAGAAGTGGCTGTGTGACAGCCGTGCCCGCCCGTATTAACATAGCTGGCTGAACCATGCACTATGTACAGGCAGACCGCTGCTCTTAATATTGGGCAAATAAATTCACCTCTGCCTCGGTGCATTGTTATGACGACTCCAGTGTGAACGGCCAGAGGAGATGCTGGTCCCGTTATAACTCATCTCCTCCAGGAAGAGCAGGATGTTAACTCGCGAGTCCCCGCAGCCGAGAGGCGACTCCCCCCCGCTACCAGCCTGCCCTCGCCCCCCGCACGGCAAACACACGCCGTGTATGTGCTGACAATAGAAGTGAGGCCAAGGAGGAGGAAAACGCACGGCAAGGCTGAAATTCAAATTGCGATCCAAAGGATGGAGAAGGAGGAAAGTGCGTTTGCCGTCTCCTTCTAGCTGCCATTTATTTTCGCCCATCGTTAAAGGGGAAAGGGAAATAGCTTGGACTGTAGAAGCCCCTTGTGCTCCCTCCTAGTCTCCATAGGGTCACGGCTGTGCAGCCCCAGCATGGATATTAAATAAAAAGACTGGTAGATGCTGAAAACCGACGCCATTTTGATGAATGATAACATTAGAGAAATGGGAATGTTTGGGGGGGAAGGGGGGGAGGCAGGCAGGTAGGAAGCGGAGAGGTGGGTGGGTTGGGCGGGGGGTGGGGGGGGAGGCGACAGAGGATATACCCACCGCCCGTGTTGGTCCTCTTGGTGCTGCCGGCTTCAGGGGGGGCTTCGAGCGGTCTTTTCCGGGAGTCCGGCGGGTCCAGGTCTATGGGAACCCCGGTATGGGTCCCGTTCTGCTGGATGGGAGCTGCCGCCATCATGTTTGCTGCTGCTCGGAGGAGAATTGTCTCTTCCCTTCTGTGATGGGGGGGGCAGGGAGGGAAGGGGGGAGGAGGAGGAGGAGGAGGAAGGGGGAGGAGGAGGAGGAGGAGGAGGAGGGGAGGGGGCTCGTCCCGTTCTCTTGTCCTTTTCGAAAATGTAGAGCTAAGCTCGGGATTGTCGAGGATGCTGCGCGCCTTGTTTATCTGGCACCCGGGGGGGAGGGAAGGGAAGGGAAAGGAAAGGAGGGAGGGAAGCGGGCAGGACTGGGCTGGAGGAGCAGCTGCAGTGCAGTGTCAGGAGGAGATGAGAAGGGAGACAGGGGAACGAGGGGGGCGAGAGAGGGAAGAGAAAGGGGGAGAGGGGAGGAGGAGGGGAAAGAATGAAAAGAGTGAGACAGAAGGAGGAGAGGACAGAGTGAGTGGGAGAGGAGAGGAGGGGAGAGAGTGAGTGGGAGAGGAGAGGAGGGGATAGAGAACAAGTGAGACCGAGGCGGCGGGGAGGGAGGGAGGAGGAGAAGGAGGGAGGGAGCGAGCGAGCGAGTGGTGTAAATGGTGGGTGAGGGAGTGAGTGGGAGATGATTCACACTGTCTATAAGCCCCTTCCGTTCCTGCCTGCCCTAGCGCCGCGCCCGGTGCTGCGGCTCGGCTGCCCGCCGCTCCCGGCCACCCGTGCCCTCCCTCACTGACGGGCTCGTGTGCACGGGGGTGGAGAGGCGAGATCGCTGCCCGTGCGGCGCCGCTCCGCTCTCGCCCCAGCACCGCCGCCTCTGCCGGGCGCACGGGCGGCCGGCTGGCTCCCCGATCGGCCGTGGGCTGGGGGCCGCCACCCGCGGCTACACCACGAAACCCAAAAGGCGGGAGAGGGCAGAGCCGTGGGAGGGGGTTCCAATGCCGGGGAGGAGAAGGGGGGGTAGATCAGGGACAGGGGGGGTTGCGGGGGGGGGCGGAGGAGGGGGGGGAGGGAAAGCCAGGATAAAAAAAGAAGGGCGGAGTTTCTGTAAAGACAGGCGGGAGATTTGACCAATCGAAACAAAAGAGAGCGAAGCTGGGATTGAAACGCGCAGCCAATCACCGGCCGCAAGTGGAAGAGGCGATGGGGGGGCGGGGGGGAGGCGGGGGCGGTTTAACCTCTGCGGCGGCCGGTGGGGGCGGGGATGGCGGCAACAACGACAACTACAGCGACGACGACGACGACGACGACGGCTGGGAGGGCGTGTGTGGACGCCGGCTCCCTCCCCGGGAGGGTCCCCGCCGTGATGCGGCGTCACCTGGGTTACACGCTGCGCCTCATGGGCCCGCAACGGCATAGGAGGACGTCTGCGATTGCCCGTGAAGGCGGTGGGGTAGCGGGGACGTGTCCTCGCTGAGCTTGGTTTGCATCACTTTGATGCGGTGCTACCCGGCCGGGCCTTTCTTCCCAGCCGTCGCGGGGGGCGAGCGGGGACAGCGATGCCGCGCCGGGAGCCGTGGATGCGCCAGGCTGCATCGCGCAGGCTTGTGGAAAAAAATAATAAAGATATTATTTTTATGCTGACAGCCGGGCTAGCAGGAGCTGTGTGACACAGAGCGGCATTTCTTACGTAAAATTATCGTAGAAAGTGCAAAGATGTTTCACGGCGACGAAGGTTATTTCTGCTTATAAATTTCCAATTATGCGGGTTTAAGCTTAAAATGTGCGGGTGGGGGGTGGGGGGGCGAGGGGGCAGGTGATGGGGGAAGGAGACGGTGGGAGAGCTCGGAGGGATTGTCTGCGTGTGTTAAAAGCATTTCTATTTGCTATTTAATTGAGTGATTGCCTTTTGGAAAATTTTCTCGAGCCGGTACAACGGTGGCGGTGGCGGTCAGTGCTAGAGCATCAGTTCCGTACAGAATCTGGAAACGTGCGTTTGTTGCGTTAGAGCCTGCGCTCTGCTAGATCCGTATCGATAACGTGTGTGCGCAGAATGGCCGCTGCACTTGATTCCTATTACTATGCAAGCTTAAAACCTGGCTGTTTGTGGATGAAACCCGAGATCCGTCCTAAGCTCCCTGGGAGATTCTGCCTTAGTTTCAGTAATCACTTGCCATTAATACTACCTCAAATAGTTTTTGATACTTAAAATACAAATTCCATCTATAATAGATGATACAGCACATCACCTCTACTTCTATATTCCAAGCCAGATATGTAATGCATTGCAGGGTATTAAAAACATGGATGCTTTAATATCTAAACGGGGCTCCTGTTCACAAATGAAGAACTCCGTTCAGCACTGTACGTAGGAAACTTTCATGACTTCTTTGGGAATTCTGTCCCAGGAATGTGATACCTAGACTCCTCACAGGTGGATGAAATAGATACAGCGGATTCAGTAACAATCTGACAGCATATATGGTCAGGAAAATGATTGTGTAAAAATGGAACTTTCTTACTCATCATATACCCTTTGTATCTAAGATACTCTGACTCATAATTGCTTAGTTTACTGACTGAAATAAAATTTTAGGCTTCTGTTACCTTGACAGTAGCTGACACAATTATGGTACAGCAAGCTAGGGACTGATTCTAGCTCTTGCTATTTCTTTTTTCTATTTTTTTTTTACTAAGTTCCAGTTGGAAAATTTTAATTAGTATTTGAGCCAGAAAGAGCACAGCGTAACTTGAAAATCTCAGGTCCAGTTTCTTGGGTCATCAGTCCTAAGAGGCCTCTTTTTATTTGTAAACTAAGCGAATGTTATCTGGAAAAATTGGAAGACAAAAATGAAAGCCCCACAACGTTCAAATGAAGCCATCTTGAGTCAATTTCCGCAGTGGAACTGGATAAATTATAACACTGCTCCCTTTATCTCACTGAATATGTCCCATTCATCTGTATTAACATTGAATCAAACAATTCTCTTGTTTTAAGACCACATCTGTTTTACTGTGGCCCCTGCACCAATTTTAATTATGTGGCAGATCGGATTGGATTCAGCACCTGCAAGTCTTCCCCTTGGGAGCTCCAATTAGCTTATAAAACATTTACTTGATTGCTTTCTTTAAACAAAAGTATTGTTTTCATCCTAATATCAAGGATAGTAAAGAGTAAAATGAAAAAGTGTTTTAATGTGATAAGCAGTGTGTATATTGTTAGTGTATCTATATTCCATAAGCTTAGAGGAAAAAGTGGTAATCCTGAAACCTAATTTCCTCAGACTCAGCAGATGTCTGTCCTGCCTTAGTCTGTTTCTTTACCAACAGCTGTTTCACAAGTGCCTCCCCTTGTCTCTGCAGAATGCCTTTTGTTTAATAATTTCCCAATATGTTATCTCCCAGTCCCACTAAGACAAGCTTTTTTCAACTTGTCTCATAAGTAGATTTTTTTATATATATAATTTAATAATCAGGTTCATCTTTGAAGAATGTAGCTGAAGCTGTATCACTAGCCTGTAAGCTAGTTTCAAGTAGCAGTTCTATTTAACTAAGAAAATAGCTGCATATAATAAACATTTCAACAAATGTCGATATAATATTAATAAAGGTCTTAGGTATTACAGATATGCTTCAGAATATGATCGTTTCTCCTTATTTTCACTTCTCGGAGCAGTGGTGATTGAGGTCTAGGGGGGGATCATATCGCATAAGGTGCAGCCCTCTAGTGGTAGAGGTCACGGCGAGTTTAAAGCAAGCTGCGGTTTTGTCATGGATGGGGGACAATGAAATAGCTTTTGGCAAAACGCAAGCAACTGCCCCGAGGTGCATTAACCACCTGCATTGCTCATGGTCTGAAGCACAAGAGAAAATAGTTGTGGAGATCTATAGTGCAGCCTTGCTCTCACTCTGTTGTCATTTCTATGGAGGAAGGAGCCATGGAAAAATAAAAACGTCTGTATAAACAGAGTTTTCCCTCTTTTTCCCAATCTGTTGCTCAGCTTTGCTTTTTCAGCCAGATCTAGACTGGAATATCTAACCAAAGGTTACTCAGATTGCTGTGGGTTCTTTATTCCTTTTTGTGTTTCTTTCAGTCATTTTACCAGCTAAGATACTCTGTAACTTCAGTAAGAGTTCAGTGATGGCATGGAATAAAAATTCAGTTTCTAGCCTTATTTCTAAAAATGCTCTTGGCTGGTGGAGGTGTGGATGTTAGCATTCAGACTAATCTCTCCCACAGACGTGAGAACTGTGCTTATAAATGAAAGGGATTAGGATGAGGCACAAACTAAAGCAATTAAGCATATATTTTATCAGCCAGGAATCTGCATAGTAACTGAGGTACCATTCTGGTAAACACCAGCTAATCTGATAAAGCCCATGCTGTGGAGAAAGATTCAGCTTCCTCTTTCCTGTAGTAGAAGTGGATATTTCTCCACTGGCTAACAGAATGATCAGTTTGGTTTTTCCCCTTATGACAAATATGACAAAGCCTAATAGTCATTGAATGAAAACCCACTACTTAAACATCCTGGTTAGGTAAACCAAGACAGATATGGTCTTTGCTCAGAATGATGCCCCTACTAGTGGTGTTTTTTCATTACTGAATGATTCCTGTGATTCCTGGTAAATTTTGTCTGCACTAAAATTACAGTTAGTGATGAATGCAGAAATTTTGATCAAGTCTTCAACTTCTACCTTCTTTTTATCAAGCTTTTTTCCTCCAATAATCTGTAAGTTAAGCTGTTCATATCATTGATTAATTTATCCACTTGTTGCTTGTTTAAATGCTGCAGAAGTTATTCATTGCTAAAAAACTTCACGTTTTGGTGGAACTTCTCCAAGATTGTAGCTATATTAATCTTAGGAAAATTTTAGGATTTGTGGGAAAAAAAATAATAATTGCTAAACATGTATGAGACAGGAAGTTACCTGATTATCTATTTCCTCATATTTATATTCCCTTTATTATCAGCACTTACATCAAATGCATTGCCAAATTAAAAGCCAAATGTTTGTATTCGCACTCTTCACAGAAAGGAACATGGACAAGTGCTAAACCTTTTCATATTGTAGACCATTACTGAGTAGTAGCTTTCTTTTTCCAGCAAACTAAGGATGGTAACTTAAAACTGTTACTAATCTGACCATGCAATTTATCATAGCATGAATATATTGGCCAAAACTCCCTTTCTGGTGGTGGAAGGAGAGAGTGTGTGTAGGCAATTAATGTCTATTTCTCCTGTCTTGGCCAAGTGATCACCTGCCTCCTCCTGTTCCCACAATTTTCATCCAAATTCAGAAAGCCTTTTTCTTTTTAACTTTTCTTCTAGGAATACAGAACTAAATTATTTCCACCTCTTTATTCCAGAGTCTTTGGATCAGATTTAGAAGCTGTTCTTGTTTCCTTTATATCTTGGAGTTATCCAGATTGAAATGTAAAAAAGTGTAGCCTCAGGACAAGATCATCTTTCATCCTTCACAAGGAATTGACTACATGTTCAGCATCCATTAAACTTCAGTGTCTGGACACTTGCCCCCCAAAAAACCATGTCCACGGTGATCCTTCTGTGGAGTAATTTAAAGATACTATTTCTCAGATGAAAGAAACTGAAGACCAATTTCAATTGTCTTCCAATAATAGCAGTATTTACTGGGGGAGGGATCTGGGGGTTGTTTTGTGTGTGTTTGTGTGGTTTTTGATTGGTTGGTTGGGGGGTTTTAATAGGAAAATAGATAATTCATTGATTAAAACTGGTACAAGCTAGGAGTAACTCCATTGTAAGGAAATAATAATGTAACATAATATGTAAGAAATAGCAGGATCACCTTGTGTAGCATGTGTCAGTTTACAGTGCTACTGATTCTGTGCCTCTTAGCACTTTCTTGAAAAAGAAAATTGGTGAGGGATCCCTTTCTACAAACTGAATTGAGCAAGATATCACTCCAGATACTTCAGAATGTATTCCTGTAACAAGATATTGAACATGGTATTTTTCAAGGAATCAGCATCTCTGATATTCTAGTTGCTCTAGCAGTATCGCTATTTTATGTCTTATTTTTTTCTAACCCACCACTGTCTCACTTGTTCAAAAATCTGGCACTTTAGGATAAGTGAAATGTGTAGGGGGAAAAACACATTAACAGCAACATTATTTTTTGGTTTTTGATTCTGTTGTCAATCCTTGACCCATTGCTGTGAACCAAAAGACCTAGGACAATGCAGCACCTTGTAAGTGGTCATCAGGACATCTCTACTAGAGCTCATTCATGCTCTCAAAGAGTCTAATACAGTCTTGGTTGTTCTCAAAAATTAAAACTAGTAAAAACAGGTTACAATTTTATATGGAGCCTTACAATATGGGATCTTATTCAGGACTTTTGAACCCTGGAAGTTTGCTGTAGTTCAGCTGACAAACAGTTAGTGGGAAAACGTCAGAAATCTTGCTGGAAAAAGAATGGAAAGGAGGCAAGCAAACATGTTGCACAGAGGACAGAAGGAAAAATGAGAAGAGAAAATAAGGACAAAAGGTACTGATTTTTCAGTGGCAACCATGATTTCTATTAAATTATATAGCAGAATCTCAATTGCTTTGACCATTTTATTCCCAGCCAAAAGGTAAACTATTTGAGATCATTAAAGAGTAATATATCCTAGTTAAACTATACTAGTAAAGTCTCCTACTGTTAACTACCACTAACCCCCATTTTTTTCCTTTATAATTTGTAATCTGTTTCTGAAATAAATTATTCCAACAAAAGTAATTTTTACATGTCTAATACTGTTATAACAGTAGGATATTTGCTGATGGAAAAGTAATAAAAGCCATACCTTTAATTTCATTGCAATAGCAGTAGTTTCTAGTAGAGATCTGGAGGTCTTAACAAAATACTTTTTTAAAAGCATATGCCGGTAGATTCCAAACTAATTTTCAGCACAGTGAGAATTTAGGCAATTGTTATTACCATTAAGAATAAAAAGCCACACTGGTAACTTCAACTGATTCTTCCCCAGAGTTCAGCAAGCGTCTTAAGAGTTGGTTTGGTTTGGTTTGTTTTTTAAATAAATTGTTTTGCTTTACCTACAATAAATAATTATCCCAATGCTTAATATTTCTAGCTGCTTGAAACCAATTACTACAAAATGCTGCTGAATGAAAAAGTCTTTTGGTGGGGCAGGGTAAGCACATAAAGCGTGCTGCCAAGATAAATTGTCCAGAACGATTTGAAACATATCCTCAGAGTCTGCCATGAAAACATGTATCTGTGTGTCAGCTGCAAACAAAGGCTATCTGTCCCCAGAAAAAGCATGAGGATTAGGCATAATGCTGCCTGTTTGAGTCAAAGGCTGTTCCTCAGTACAGTGAAGTTAAACCCGACAGCTCCTCAGTAGTACAAGTCTATCTAAATTATTTAGTTACTGGTTTTGAGCTAGAAGGATGTGGTGGCAGAATGTTAATTGCTTGGGGGGGGTGGTCATTCATCTTCTTATTTTGTTAGAGTGAAAGCAGCACTAGTAACATGAAATGGTAGCAAAATGTGAGACTATTTTTACTTTAATCACTTCTAAGACACAGAATCACTCTCCTACTTTAACGCCGGTTGCAAAATAGAACTGATTTTGATTTACATTTCACTCAGACTTATGAAGTTGCTGTGTTTGTTTGTGAATGGGTGCATGGCTTTGAATTCAGCCAAACTGAATGCAGTAACTCATATGCTCAAAATAAAGTATATGTTTACCTTGCTGAATTAATGCTTCATTTGTGTTCAGTTCAATGGGAGAGAGAAGCACTGCTTCAGTATTGCAGATCCAGGCCACCAAATCTCATCCAAGCATCCAATAAGTCAATGGGGATCTTTTTTACTGCAGCCCTGGGGATCTTTCTGAATATAAGGATTTTTATACTCTTTTTTTTTTTTCCTGAGAAGTCACAGATTGCTTTAAATCTTTCATGTATATATATATATAATGTTTAGAAACTTCCCTGTTCTCTTAAACCCTTTTAGATAGAAGGCAAAAGTCCATGGACCTACTAGATTAAAACAGTTCTATTAACTTCAAGGAGCTTTAAGTCATTCAATGCAAAATATTTAAGGGAAGAAATAGTGGAGAGAGGAAGAAAGCTATATAAAAGATATTAACATAACCCACAATGCATTCATGCAGTAAAAGAGATTCTCTTTATATTCTAGTGATGAGCAATTTGAATGACTTTTGCAAAGAAATATTTTGGGATATGCAATAGGAATATATTTAAAGAGTACTTAGGAATATGTCATTTATTGTTTCTGATAAATGATCTCTTTTTAAGAGTATGAAATTTAAAATTTGGCAGTTATGAAAGTGAGATCTAAAAACATATGAATAGAAATGAATGAAAATGAATAAAAATCCCAAGCTAGGGTGAAAATCTTTACATAGCCATTCTTTATGTTGATAATAAACAGATATAAATAGTGATTAACAGAAAGTTGCACATTATATATGTGAAAAAAAATCTGATTATGTTTCCTGTACATTTTCTGTGGAGTATTTTGTAATCTTTTAGCCAGCTGGAAACACTGCTGTTTCAAAACTTCTAAATATTTGTATTCTTCTTGATATTTTGTTTATTTATTTATATAGAAGCTTAAGCTGTTTACTCTGGAATGGAAGAAGATGCATATGTCGATGCCATAAAAAAAAAATAGAATTACTGCAGAACTGACTCACTGCAAGTGAGATGAATACCCATAAAAAAGTAAAAATTACACCAAACCAAAAAAAAAAAAAAAGGAAAGAAACAAGATCATTGTGGATGTTTGCAGCAATGCTTGCAGCCTCTTCATGGCTCACAACAAAGGTATTTATAAGTGGACCTCCTGCCTCTGTCACATGCTGTCATTGCTTTGGATTGACTGCTGTTAGATCCCTGTAATCCAGAGCCATGGGATCTTGTCCTACATGTTTACCCCACTTGGTCTGCTTGTTAGCAAGCATTTAAAATGGAAATGAACTCTAATCTTTGTACTGTTTGTAACAAAGGCTTTTAATCCCTTAAACCCCATCTTTACCTTTTTGTTTGGGTTTTTGTTGTCATTGTTTGTTTGTTTGCTTTGTTTTTTAAAAGTCAAGTTTATAAGAAGCCATGTTCAGTCTGACAGCTTATATTTGCCAGTTTAGCCAGTTTGGTTAATGCCTGGCATTCTTAATATGATGTCATGGCATGATCACAGAATCACAGAATCAAGCAGGTTGGAAGAGACCTCCAAGATCATCAAGTCCAACTGATCACCCAACCCTATCTAATCGAACAGACCATGGCACTAAGTGCCTCATCCAGTCTTAAACACCTCCAGGGACATCGACCCCACCACCTCCCTGGGCAGCCCATTCCAAAGGGCAATCTCTCTTTCTGTGAAGAACTTCTTTTTAAGACCAAGCCTAAACTTCTCTCTATACAGCTTGAGACTGTGTCCTCTTGTTCTGTCCCTGGTTGGGTGGGAGAAGAGACCAACCCCCACCTGGCTGCAACCTCCCTTCAGGTAGTTGTAGACAGCAATAAGGTCTCCCCTGAGCCTCCTCTTCTCCAGGCTAAACACCCCCAGCTCCCTCAGCCTCCGCTCACAGGGCTGTGCTCCAGACCCCTCACCAGCTTTGTTACTCTTCTCTGGACACATTTGAGCATCTCAACATCTTTCTTGAATTGAGGAACCCAGAACTGGACACAGTACTCAAGATGTGGCCTAACCAATGCTGAGTACAGGGCAGAAGGACTTCCCTGCTCCTACTGGCCACACTATTCCTGATATTAAGAGCATGCTTATGGCTGAGAAGCACAGAGGAACAAGGCACCAGGCTAAAAATGACAAGTTTATAATAGAAAGTCTTGGCAACTTTCTCATCTGTAATGCACTCATAATATAGAAAACAGATGAAAATTTCATATTTCAGATTGATGTGACAGATATAGGAATAATGTATGGCTGCTGTTTGCTGGTGATGTTCTGTAGATGCTATGTAGAGAGTAAAAGCCCAATATTGTCCAATTAAGAAAAAGCTTGTTAAAACTCTAATATCCCATCCCACCTAAGAGTTCATTGTTGCCAACAGATTAAAAAGAGTGTGCTGAATCTAAGCTTCTACCTCTTCCATTATTGCCTCCTCCATCTTCATTTTTATCAAACCATATCTGACATTAAACACATTAAGGAGCTCTATGTAAGCAAAGACAACAAGAATAATTTTCTCCACTGGTGAAAGAGAGATGGTATGGAGACTGACTATTTTAGCTAATAAAATGCCTAAAGCTTGATGGAGAAAATGCTTCCTGGATAATACACTAGTCAAACCACAATGACAATTGATTCACCTTACCTAGATTTAATGAGTTGGACATTTGTTTTCTGCAAGTAATGAGACATACTCTGTTCTGCTGAAATTTAATAGCCATAGAAACAAAGTTCCCATAAAATGGGCAAAGCAAATGCAAGGATATAACACAGCATGAGGGTTTCTTTTCTCATGTGAATATAAAGAAGACAAAATCCTTAACATGGTTGTTTGCATTGAAAGAACAGTAAATACTCAGACTTTGACACTTGTCATCAAAGAGGTGTAATATTACTTCCAGTTATGTAAATGTGTTTTAAATTTATTAAGCTTATCATTCTTATCTTAGTAAGAGTAGTTTCAATACATTACAGTCTGCTTTATTGATTTCACAGAATCACAGAAACATTCAGGTTGGAAAAGCCCCTCAGGATCACCAGATCCAACACAGAACACCACTCTGCAAGGCTCACCCCTAAATCATAGCCCCAAGCACCACATCCAAATCACCTTGAAACACAGCCAGGCTTGGGGACTCAGCCACCTCCCTGGGCAGCACATTCCAATCCCTGACCACTCTTGCCATGAAAAATTATCTCTTAATGTCCAGTCTAAACCTACCCAGTTGTAGCTTGAGGCCATTCCCTCTTGTTCTATCACTAATTACCTGTAAGAAGAGACCAGCAGCAGCCTCTCTACAATGTCCTTTCAGGCAGTTGTAGAGAGCAGTGAGGTCTCCCCTCAGCCTCCTGTTTTCCAAACTAACCATCCCCAGCTCCTTCAGTTGCTCTTCATAAGATTTATTCTCCAGAATTATTTACTCCTGGAACCAAAGGTAATGTGATGAATACACCAGCCAACCCTGTCTGTCTGTAACAAAACCACTTTTGTCATCTGTCATCCAATGTGCCAGCTTATTTTCCAAGTTCAGACAACAGACTGGAAAAATCAAGGATGCATTACACATAAGGAAAAGTACACCAAAAAGTGTTGGTTTTTTTTTTTTTTTTAATTAGAACATAATAGTTCTGATCTGACATCATGCACGATCAGTAAAGCACAATTTATAAAGCAAAATATGCAAGAGTTAAAACTCTTAAAGCAAAACCAACATGTCTTAGATACACATATCTTTCATTTTAAAGTAAATGTGTTAATAGAAGTGGGATTATAATAAACTGTACTACTAGAGTTCAGAGAAGTGTACATGGTGATAGAGTTGTCTTTTCTGCCTGCCTTACTATTGAATTCCCTCCCCACCGCAATGAATTTCTTGTGCTTTTTGAAGATCAAGTGGAAGATCAAGTGTAACTTCTAACAACAGAAGAAAACACACAGAAAATGAAAATAAATGCATGAAACCTTTATTCAATTGCTCACATCTAACTGTGTTGGTGATAATGTAGGCAGTAAATGCAATAGTTGAGCCAAATTCAATGATACCAAAAGAGAGGCTGGAACATCTCTGCTATGAGGATAGGCTGAGGGAAGTGGGGTTGTTCAGCCTAGGGAAGAGAGGACTCTGCCTTCCAATACCTGAAGGAATCCTACAGGAAGGCTGCAGAGGGACTTTTCATCAGGGTGTCTAGCAACAGGACAAGAGGGAATGGTTTGAAGCTGAGGGAGAGTAGCTTCAGACTGGATCTTAGGAGGAAGTTCTTCAGTACGAGGGTGGTGAGACTCTGGAATAGACTGCCCAGAGAGGCTGTGGATGCCTCCTCCCTGGGCTTGTTGCAGGCCAGGTTGGATGTGGCCTTGAGATGCTGAGTCTAGCTGAGAGACATCCCTGGCCATGGTGGGGAGGTTGGAGAAGGTGATCTCTAAGATCCCTTCCAGCTTAAGCCATTCTATGTTTCTGTGAATCTGTATTGAAGCGTGAAAGATGTGGTTCAGTTATACAAATATTCACTTAAACAGTCTTTATTTGTATACCTGAGCCTATTCAACACAACTTTTCTTTTTCAATCCAAGCACTGCAGTGGTGCAAAAATTGTGTCTTCTAGTTGTCTGCTGCATTTCCACAAGTTTCTAAGCATTAAATAAAAAATCCTAAAGAAACTCTAGTCAAAACTGAATATTATGTACAGCAATAATGTTTTTGGTGCCTGTATGCCTATTTCTACATTATTGATACCCATGATATTCTTAAACATCATTGTCCTTGACATATTATTTTCTTGAGCAGATTTCTTGTGCCTAGATGAGTATAACTTTGCTAACATTAAAAAAAAAATATTGATACCTCAAACTTTTGAATATGTCAAGTCTGACTGTAAAATATTATGTTAATTATCTTCTGGACTGCGTGAGTAAATTATTCATTATTACAACATCATACTCTGGAGGAACTGAGTTGCACTATCTCCAAAGCTTATGCATTACTTAAAAATGGTTGAAAGTCATTTTTCTCTTCATTACAATTGTCACTTTAGGGAGAGGGGAAAGTCAGCTTTCCAGGAACATTTTATTTATTTAGAGCCTCTAAGCTTTCCCAGGAGAATATGTCAGATAACCAAGAAAAAATGCTTGGCATGATAGATTCTGCAACAGTGCATTACACTCTGTGGAAAGTCAGTTATGAAAAAAAAAAAAAAAAAACAACTAACTATGCTCATGTTTTCCAGGGTTGTCTGGATATCTTAATAAAACACATGGTAACAGCAGGCACTGCTCACAGAAGTTTGAACTGTGTTTTATTACGTTTTAACTCTTCAGTTGGATGAAACCAACAATCTGTGTGAATCTAGCCATCTGAGAATGACATTAAAGATTGTCCAGCAGGTCGAGGGAAGTTCTTCTACCTCTCTACTCTGCCCTGCTGAGACCACAGCTGCAATCCTGTGTCCAGTTTTGGGCTCCCCAGTTCAAGAGAGACAGAGACCTGCTGGAGAGAATCCAAGGGAGAGCCAGGAGGATGCTTAGGGGACTTGAGCATCTCCCTGTGAAGAGAGCCTGAGAGCCCTGGGGCTGTTTAGTCTGGAGAAGAGAAGGCTGAGAGGGGATCTGATCAATGTCTATCAATAGTTGAGGGGTGGGTGTCAAGTGGAGGGGGCCAGGCTCTTTTGGGTGGTGCACAGTGATAAGACAAGGAACAATGGGTTCAAACTTGAACATAAAAGATTTCAGCTCAACATGAGGAGAAACTTCTTTCCAGTGAGGGTGACAGAGCCCTGGAACAGGCTCCCCAGGGGGGTTGTGGAGTCTCCTTCTCTGGAGACTTTCCAAACCCACCTGGATGCATTCCTGTGTGGACTACCCTAAGTGATCCTGCTTTTGGCAGGGGGGTTGGACCTGATGATCTCTTGAGGTCCCTTCCAACCTCTGATATACTGTGAGACTGTGATACTGTGATTACTTTATTTAAGAGACATTTCACCTTTGTCTGATGAATTGCAAAGTTATATTAAAGTCAGGTTTGAACAGCATCTAAATGTCAAGCACCTCTAAAATAATAGATCATCTATAAAATAAGAGCCTGCATGTGTATGTGCACATATGTGTGTTTCCACACAGATAAAACATGCACATGAATGATGCACACACCTCATACATTGTGTGTTAAGGTATATAGGCATGTACCGATATATATATATATAGATTGATGAATAAAATCTCACAGCAATTTTGAGCCCTCTAGTGGTAACCAGCTTCTCCTGAAGAAACCATTCGTCTAACCAGAAGCATATCCACTTAAGAGACAAATGCTAAACTCTGCAGCACTCTTATGTTTTCATATAGGTTCAGGATGGCTCCCCTCAGTTGGTGTGAGTCTGTAGAGCAAAGTGTTAGCAGCAACACAGATATCCAAGTCCATTTCTTGTTTTAGAAGTGAATCACAGAATAGATTTGGTTGGAAAAGACCTCGAAGATCATCCAGTCCAACGCTTTACATTAATACTGAAAGGTCAACACTAAATTGTCTCCCTAAGCATCAGGTCCACAGGCTGCTTAAATGCCTCCACAGATGGTGACTCCACCACTGCCCTGGGCATAACATTCCAAGGTTTAAGAACCCTTTCAGTGAAGAAATAT
The DNA here is from genome assembly GCF_027791375.1 of Indicator indicator. Taxonomy (NCBI): domain Eukaryota; kingdom Metazoa; phylum Chordata; class Aves; order Piciformes; family Indicatoridae; genus Indicator; species Indicator indicator. The sequence goes on from NC_072013.1 coordinate 40,970,827, forward strand.
TTCCTAACATCCAGCCTAAACCTCCCTTGGCACAGCTTGTAACCATTTCTTTTTGTCTCTTGCCATCAACAAGAAGAGGCTGCCCCCTCCTTGCTCCAGCTTCCCTTCAGGTAGTTGTAGAGAGCTATGAGGTCTTCCCTCAGCCTTCTCTTCTGTAGATTGAACAACCCCAGCTCCCTTAGACTCTCCTTGTAGCCCAGGTGCTCCAGAACCTTCACCAGCTCATTGCCCTTCTCTGGTCAGACTCCAGCACCTCAATGTCCTCATAGTGACGGGACCAGAACTAAACTCAATCCTCGAGGTGTGGCCTCCACAGTGCTGAGTAGAGGGGGGACTGTTATATCTTTTCTGCCTTTTCTCTGTCAAAAATACAGCTCTTCTGTGTTTTCTTGGCACATTGATGATAGTTTGTGACATTTCTTTAAAAAAAACCCAACAAACAACAACAACAAACCCCTGACACAAAATAAACACAGAATGCTTTCAAGCACAGAATCCCTATTCTCAGCCTCACATGACATACTTCCATGTGCAAGTACTTGTGGAGAGGAGAAGAAAAATCTGCATTTGAAACTAGGAAAGGATCCCTCACATGTAACTTCAGCCATCTACAAGCTGGGTTCTTAGACTAAGCTGGCTGGTGGCACTGAGCTTGCTGTCACTGGGTGTAAATAGAACTGAACGAGTTGTCTTCTAAAGGCACCTGGGAGAGAGTTGTAAGGTAGGTGAAGTCTGTATGGATGCAAGTTTCTCAAGAGTCCTTAGAATAAATATCTTCCTTTTAGAATAACTTAGAATAAATGTCTTCCTTTTAGAAGGATGAAAAAAAATAATAATTTCTACATAGCCAAGATCTGAGCAAAATTAAATAACAAGATTAAAAGTGCTATTTTTATAGCTATTTTTACAATGCAATACATATCAGAAGATTAAAATACAGCATTACAACACTGAAGATGTATATTATAGTAAGACATTAGTAAATAAATGGCATAAACCTTGGAGAGGTTAATTTAGTAGATGAGGAAAGCCCTGAAAAACATTCAGAAGTGTTTTGTCTGCTGCAGGGTGAATTTGATGGTCTCCAGAGACCACACTTGCCTTAAATTCCCTCCTGGACTCAGTTTAAACATTTGGTCTAGATGATCATCCATGCCTTAGACCTTATTGATCCTGCAGCTGACCTATTTGTTCAAAGATTAACACTTTAATCAGAACCTTGTCCTTACAGGAACAAAAGAGCACAGCCATCCAGAGTGGTACAATTTCTAAGCTCCTTTTAGAGGACAACCTCACTAGGAGGACCTTAACTATGGTATTCATTCCCTTTGTCCATAGTCCTATAATCCTGGGACTTGTTGATTCTCAAAAAAGAGCAAGTTTAGTTGTCCAGGGGTTTTAATAAGGATGAATATCAGTTTTTCTGGAATGATTTCATTAAAAAAATCATAGAATCATAGAATCAGTCAGGGTTGGAAGGGACCACAAGGATCATCCAGTTCCAACTCCCCTGCCATGGGCAGGGACACCTCACACTACATCAGGCTGGCCAGAGCCTCATCCAGCCTGGCTGCAAACACCTCCAGGGATGGGGCCTCAACCACCTCCCTGCACAACCCATTCCAGGCTCTCACCACTCCCATGGGGAAGAACTTCTTCCTCACGTCCAGTCTGAATCTCCCCACTTCCAGCTTTATTCCATTCCCCCTGGTCCTGTCACTACCTGATCGCCTAAAAGTCCCTCCCCAAAATATAGGATAGTAATTTATGAATATAATTGGTTATGTGCCAAGAGCTTGGCACAGGAAAATTATGTAAGTGATAAGCAATTCATTCTCATTTTTAATAATATAGCAACAATTTGGCTTCCAATGTGTTAGAGCAATTTAAACATGCTGCTATTCAATGGACTGTTTGTTTACTTTTAATATCTCTCAACATTTCATACCTACATGACACAGAAATGAACCCCTAAAAAGCACATTAAATTTGCACTGGTTGAATCTTTTTCAGAAGATTATCTGGGTAAAACATGCAAGAGGGAGCATGAGTTTTGTGTGTGATAACAGTCCACCTGAGGCAGGTAGTGAGGCATAAGATTGGAAGCATGCAAGAGTGTGATTATCACAAAAGCTGGAGTGGACTTATGCCTTGAAGAAGAACACACTGGTGATTTCATAACAGTGGGGGAAAAAATCCATTTGAGAACACTGAACAGTATTACATGACATGGAATGTTAAGGGGAAAAGAGATTTTGCATTGAGGCACTGCACTAGCAGAAATAAAAGAAGAAACTAGTACAGTTTGTCAGTGCTGTGTTTGGGATACACAACTAATCTTAGATTCATGCAAAATCAGGTGTTATTGCTTAGTTATCAAACATTTAAAACAGGAGTATATGACATCTGGATAAAAGTGTTTGTAGACAAAATAATTTCATTTTCTCCAAGAAGGTGTAGTGATACAGGCTATAGGTTGGACTTGATGATCTCTGAGCTCTTTTCCAACCTGGTTGATTCTGTGTGATTCTCTGTGTGTGATTGCTTTAGGCTGGCTAGAATATATTGATAAAGAGGTTTTATTGGGGGGTGCTTAAACTAAGCAGGAGTTCTAGGTTCAAAAGGATTGTTGAATGGCAGCCTGATGAAAGAGGAAATTAAAGACTGCTAGTGTGTAGTCTTCAAATCAGGTTGAACTTGCAGAGTGCTTTTCTGCAGCTGACATGGCTATTATCCTTCATGAAGTTTGCAAGTATTGTGTCTGGGCTGGATATCATCCATTTGTATATACTAAGGGACAAGAATCACAGAATCAAGCAGGTTGGAAGAGACCTCCAAGATCATCAAGTCCAACTGATCACCCAACCCTCACTAATCAACTAGACCATGGCACTAAGTGCCTCATCCAGGTCTTCTTAAACACCTCCAGAGACATAGACTCCACCACCTCCCTGGGCAGCACATTCCAATGGCCAATCTCTTTTTCTGTGAAGAACTTCTTTCTAAGATCAAGCCTAAACTTCCCCCTGCACAGCTTGAGACTGTCCTCTTAGAATCATAGAATCAGTCAGTGTTGGAAGGGACCACAAGGATTATTTAGTTGCAACCCCCCTGCCATGGGCAGGGGGACCTCACACTGTTCTGTTGCTGGTTGCCTGGGGGAAGAGACTAATCCCCATCTGGCTACAACCTCCCTTCAGGCAGTCGTAGACAGCAATGAGGTCTCCCCTGAGCCTCCTCTTCTCCAGGCTAAACACCCCCATCTCCCTCAACCTCTCTTCACAGGGCTTGTGCTCCAGACCCCTCCAAGCTTTGTTACCCTTCTCTGGACACGTTTGAGCATCTCAACATCTTTCTTGAATTGAGGAGGAATCTCCCTGTGAAGACAATTGCACTTCATGGGCCACCCAAACCAAAACAATGTGAACGTCTTACACAGTTAGCTTTAAAACACACCACTAAATAACCATGGTTGAGAGTATAAACAGTGTACATTGGACCACAACCACAAAGACTTATGAAAATTCAGGTGCTGTCTGCAGTCTTTAATAGGTGCTACAGACTTTACAAAGTTCCAGTCAAATGTTTAAAGATATATTCAGGGCAAGGGCTGAACAAAGGTTGAGGAATCAGGCTGTCAGACTTCCTGTGGCCCTGTGACTCAGGGAAGAAGTGCTTGGGTAGGTCTTCAATAACAGCCTCCTTCTCCCTTTGTTTGGAAACAAATATAAAGCCCAGAACACAGTTAAGTAATGAACTGCCTCTGCTACCTGATGTCATAACTGTTGTCCACTAAGGCTAGCAAGGTAACAGCAGAAACATTTATTTTTATGAGGCAAGGTATAAGTATCATAGAGCCTCTTCAGCCTTTACTATTAAAAGGGGTCAAGGTTTGATCTGAAGAAGGAGGTGAATGGAATACATTTCAAAGAGATTGCCAACATCCTTTTCTTTCATAAGAATTTATATGATGATATGAAGAACCATAAATAATATAAAATATCTCACTTCATGCTCCAATAATAGCTTTGGTTGACTGCTGTGCAGTTCTGCTGCTTCAACTTCTGCATATGTCATTAAAGGCCAGAAGAGACTATCTAAATTTCAAAAAGAAAAAGAGGAAAGGGTAAAAAAAGATAAAAAAGGAGGAAAAGATGAAAAGGAGCTTCTGCATTACCACTGAATTTCCATGTCATATCTATAAGTTTCTGTCTTTGGCATTTGAGGACTGAGTTGTCAGACATTTTTTTTAGGAAGCCTTTTTGTAGTTGAGTTATAGAGATGCAGAAGTAATCCTGTCCACCACAGAGGCAAAGCTTATAGAAACATACTTAAAAGCCTTATCACTACAAAAAAACCCCAAAAGCAAAACAGTGAAGAAACCTTATCACTAAAAAAAACCCAAAAGTGAAACAGTGAAGAACATCTTTTCTAATATAATCTTAAAATATTTCTGCTTGCCTTCAGATTAAAGTCAGTCCATATGTATATAGTTATTCTTAACAATGCAGATTGCTTATTCCTTTACTTTACATGTTTTAATATGCTTTATATTTGGGGGAAAAAAAAATCACAGAATCACAGAATGCTAAGGGCTGGATGGGACCTCAAAAGATCACCCAGTCCAACCTCCCTGCCAGAGCAGGATCACCTATACAATACATTAATACAGGTATATATGGAGTGAAACAAATCAGACTTTATAGGCTTAAACTGAGACCTGCTCTGCTCTGAGGTGCAGAGTTGAGATTGTCAAGAGCAATCAAGTCTTCTGTGATTTTACTTTTCCCTACTTTACCTCAGAAAGCCAAAAATGTGAGGTAACTGAGTCTTGTCCTCGAAGACCAGAAAGGACTCTGGTTGTTTAGGGTGGTCCTCGAAACTCCCCACTAGTAGATTGTCTTCCACAAGTTACGTTTTAAAGGAACCATGACCCTTTCAGATCTCCCAATAGTTTTGCATAATTCTGTAAGAATTGCCTTAATTTTGATGCCTATTAAAGGAGTTTGTGTTCCCCTTCTAACAGCAAGATCAGAAACCTCTGTGCTGTCGGATAGAAGCCTCTTCCCTGGAGGCTTTTAAGGCCAGGCTTGATGTGGCTCTGGGCAACCTCATCTAGTGGGTGGTGTCCCTGCCCATAGCAGGGGGGTTGGAAGTAGATTATCCTTGAGGTCCCTTCCAACGCTAATAATTCAATGATTCTATATGATTCTTGCATTTTTCTTCAGTTTTTAATCCCTTTAGCTCATACTTGTGAATTTAATACAATCATAGTATCACAGTCTCACAGTATATCAGAGGTTGGAAGGGACCTCAAGAGATCATCAGGTCCAACCCCCCCTGCCAGAGCAGCATCACTTAGGGTAGTCTGCACAGGAATGCATCCAGGTGGGGTTGGAAAGTCTCCAGAGAAGGAGACTCCACAACCCCCCTGGGCAGCCTGTTCCAGGGCTCTGTCACCCTCACTGTAAAGAAGTTTCTCCTCATGTTGAGCTGAAATCTTCTACGTTCAGGTTTGAACAATGCAGGTGTTTGAATAAAAAAACCCCACAACAAACAAAACCCTTTACTACATTTAGGAAGTGAGTAAGTCCCAATGTACACACATACTTTACTACCTGGAAGTGTGTAAAATAAGACTGGATGAGGAACTTAGTGCCATGGTTTAGTTGATTAGATGGTGTTGGGTGATAGGTTGGACTGGATGATCTCAAAAGTCTTTTCTAACCTGCTTAATTCTGTATTCTGTATTCTGTACCCTCATACTCCAGTCAAAACCAAAAGCAAACAGAGAGAGATCTCATGAACTCCCCTATCTGACTGGCAGTAATTATGATTGTAGTTTCCAGTTCATTCCCAGCAAAGTTCCAAGGTAACAAATCCATCCTTATACCTAAAATGAAGGTCAAGCTAGCTAATCCGGTATTCTGTGCTATACCATTTTCTGGATAATGGGACAACATTTGCAAATCTCATCCTTTCCCGGTCTCCCAAGATAAGTTAAAAACTGGCAATGATTCCCTAGCTCCTTTGAGACTGCTGAGCATAAATTACTGAGCTAGTTCATTTGAATCATTCTCCAATGGGAAGAAGAAGAAATGTTGCCTTATCAGTGCTTCATTTCAGATAGAAAATGTGTTTCCATCAACATTTGAATGGTTTGGCCCTAAACCAGCCATTAGCTCAGCTTCTCTTACTCTGAATGAACTTCTAACCTTTCTGAGAAAGATACACCACAGTCTACAACTCTCTTTTTTTCCTGTGAGATAATTCTGCCCACATTAAACAAAAACATCCAGGAAACTCTGTACATTCTTAAACACAGCTTCTATAGGACTTCCCTTACCACCTCAGTCAGGTATGAGGTCTAAATCCCTGTTTTAAAAGTAGGTGTCCCTTTATTTCTTGTTTCTTATGTTTTGTCCCAGATAATGCACAAATATGCACTGAAAAGTCTACATTCTGTATTCTCCTTTGCAACACTGAAGTCTTCTCGTGAGCTGTGTCTGTATTTGTCTGAACAACTAAAAGACTTTGTTTCTGTGTTCAGGATGGGATACTTCAGAATGAGAGAGAGGGAAAAAAAAAAAAAAGGAGTCAGAGAAGCTCCTATATTCATTGGAAGTGTTGTCCAGGGAGTAAAAACTGGAAGTAAAATCCTATATTTTAGAGCAGTACTTTGGCAGAAAGACATTTTTAGTATGTGATATTTCAAAATCTGGAAAACATTTCATGGTGATACTACATATTTTAGAGGCTCCCTGTGTTGACAGTGTTTTGTTGAGAGTTTTATGTGTGGTTGGACGTTTTTGTTGGCATCTGTAAATTCCAGAATTATTTCTGCTGTCAACAGCAGAATTGCAACAGTAATGCCTTAAGGCTGCTTCCACCCTTCCCTCCCCACTTCTCCCCCTTCCTTTTGCCCCTAAAACAGATACAAAAAACCAGCAGACCACTTTCAGGCAAACAAATTGGTCAATTTTTCCAGACAGTGTCTAGTTTCATAAAAAGTCTTCTCTAATCTTTACAAATCTTTCATTTTACTCTTCCAAAAATGTTCTGCAGATTTTACTTTTAAACCAGTGGCTCCACTGGCTATAATCAATGATTCTCCAGTAATGAACCAGCTAAGAATTCTGGTGACTGAATCTGGGAGGAGAAATGGGGTCATATGGGAGATGTGAGACAGAGAGTGATGTGTGATTGGAAAGTGAAAGAAAAGATGGAATGAGTTAGCAAACTGACTGGTGTCAGCTGGCCTGCAAAACTCTGAAATCATCAGATGCTGAAAAAGCTGAATAAGGAGGTGGGGCAGGAAAGATTACTCAGAGAAAAGAGTGGAATTGTAAGAGAAACTAGGATGAGGAAACTTTGATATAGTAAAATTCATCTCAGTGGAAATGAAGATTTGCTGGTGAAGAGCAACTGTGCAAATGGAATTTGCAAGGACAAGACATTGATCTTCTAAGCACACAGTAGATAAGGAATCATAGAGTCATAGAATGGTCTGGGTTGGAAGGGAGCTCCAAAGGTCACCTAACCCAACCCTCTCTGCAGTCAGCAGGGACATCCTCAACCAGATCAGGGTACCCAGATCCTTGTTGAGCCTCACCATGAGTATTTCTAGAGATGGCCTCAACTACATCCCTGATAAGCCTGTTCCAGTGTTCCACCACCCTCATGGTAAAGAACTTGTTCCTAACATTCAATCTAAATCTCCTCCTCTCTCATTTCAAACCGTTGCCCCTCACTGTATCACTGCAAGCCTTGTAAACAGTCCCTCTCCAGCCTTCAGGTACTGGAAGGCTGCTATTAGATCTCTCCAGAGCCTTCTCTTCTCCAGGCTCAACGACCCCGGCTCCCTTAGCCTGTCCTTGTAGCAGAGATGTTCCAACCCCTTGATCATTTTCATGGCCCTCCTCTGGACCTGCTCCATCAGGTCCATGTCCTTCCCATGTTGAGGATTCCAGAGCTGGATGCAGTATTCCAGGTGAGGCCTTGCCACAGGAGAGTGGCAGAATGAAAGAGGTACCTTGCTTCCTTGATAAAGAAGGGAACCAGCCTGAATCAGACCATCTTCAGTCATCATAAAGGATGAAAACACATTGTGAAATTCCAGGAAGCTGCATAAACTCGGTACTAAACTTCAACTAAAGATCAAAATGTAAGACCTCAGGAAATAGTATGAATATGCATGACTGTTCTGGGAAATCTAAAGTATGTGCATGTGTGCAAGCAATAAAAAAGCTGCAAAATCTGAGACAAGAGTCTCCTTGCACCCAAAATTGCACAACTTTGTAAAAAAGAAATGTCTGGCCCCTAAAACTTAAAACTGGAGTCTTAGAGGGTTTCCATATAGCAGAATTTTATAGCATCACCTTGATAAAGAAATTATTAAAGAGGACAAGTATAAAGACCAGAGCAAGGATGAAAGAAAGTGAGCTTGGATGGAGAAATTAAGTCAGCACAGATATTGCAACCTAATACTTATTATTACATTGTTGTTTAAAGTCACAAGATGTGGTTCTCTTTGAGTTCTCTTTCTTTCCAGAGTCATGCTAAGGAAAATACATATACAATTACTTTTTAAATAGTACATTAAAAGGATGCAAGCTCAAACACCCAGATCCAGTCTGTAGTTATAGCTGCCACCTATCAAACTTGAATCACAGAAACATCTCAGAAACGTTCAGGTTGGAAAAGACCCTCAGGATCACCAAGTCCAACCCACAACCCTGCTCTACAAGGTTCACCCCTAAACCATAGCCCCAAGCACCACATCCAAATGACCTCTAAACATATCCAGGACTGGTGATTCAACCACCTCCCTGGGCAGTACATTCCAATGCCTGACCACTCTTTCCCTGAAAAAAATTGTTCTAACGTCCAATCTAAACCTACCCAGTCACAGCTAGAGGCCATTTCCTCTTGTTCTATCACTAATGACCTGTGTGAAGAGACCACCACCAGTTTCTCCACAATGTCCTTTCAGGTAGTTGTAGAGAGCAATGAGGTCTCCCCTCAGCCTCCTCTTTTCCCTTCCCCACTCTCCCAAAATAAAATACTGTGATCCTGCCTTTGACTAGATGATGCTGTTATGCTTTTTCCACAGAAACAACTCAGCCAGCTGCTCAGGGGATTGCATATGTGGATTAAATTAAACCTTCAAATATACAAAATGACTTATCTCAAAACATAATTTCTTCAGGTCTTAAAAAAAATTAAATATGAACTCTTATACTTGGTGTTTCTATATTCTCAAACCAAAATATGTTTTCCTAGCTATTTACACCCAAATTAAGAGATTAAGTGAAATAAAGGAAAATTAATGTATCAGGGAGCTGTGAACTCCACTTAGACTCCTGAAGACTTTGAATGAGACAAAACTACAGGAATTTCTGTTAATGAAATCTTTCTTTTCCCATTTAAAATACTTTCTAGTCCAAATAGAGTTGAGTTTTGTTTTGTTTTGTTTTGTGTTGTTTTGTTTTGTGTTGTGTTCTTTTGTTTTGTGTTGTGTTGTTTTGGTTTGTGTTGTGTTCTTTTGTTTTGTGTTGTGTTGTTTTGGTTTGTGTTGTGTTGTTTTGTGTTGTGTTGTGTTGTTTTGTGTTGTTTTGTTTTGTGTTGTGTTCTTTTGTTTTGTGTTGTGTTGTTTTGTTTTGTGTTGTGTTGTGTTGTTTTGGTTTGTGTTGTTTTGGTTTGTTTTGTGTTGTGTTCTTTTGTTTTTGTGTTGTGTTCTTTTGTTTTGTGTTGTGTTGTTTTGGTTTGTTTTGTGTTGTGTTCTTTTGTTTTGTTTTTGTGTTGTGTTCTTTTGTGTTGTTTTGTTTTGTGTTGTGTTGTTTTGTGTTGTGTTGTGTTGTTTTGCTTTCTGTTGTGTTGTTTTGTGTTGTCTTGTGTTGTTTTGTGTTGTATTGTGTTGTGTTGTCTTGTGTTGTGTTGATTTGTTTTGTGTTGTTTTGAGTTGTGTTGTTTTTAACTGTTTCAAAGTACATGAGTACATTCTACTAATGCTGCACTGATTTACTGTGTTTATTGCTGACACATTAAATATTGGTGCATTGAAGTTGATTAAATAAACAACTATATCATGCCAAAACTTTAAAAAAAAAAAAAAAAGACATGAGTTGAAGTTAATACAAAGCATCCTTGTATGAGCTGGAAAAAAAAAACAAATAGTGTTTGACTAATTGAAACAATCAATTGTTTCAGCACTGCAATGGAATGAAATAATGTATCACTGCTCTGACGTTAGCATTTTGAATGTCTGATAATACATCAGATACTTATGATGCACTCAGTCTGATTTTAATATTCATTCTTATGACTCAATTTTTTTCCTTAAAGGTCAATTTTAAATTAGGCTAATTTTTAAAGCAGCTAATAAGGCTATTGGTAGCTTTATGTAGGTGAGGTTTTGACCTGCCTTTTTCACCTAGTTCATCTTCAGTGGTCTGCCTTTAAATATGATTTGGTTCTTGTACAAAATACTTTCATGCTCTGTTTGGGAAGGTTTGTCCATGCACAGCACTTGAAGGAATTAAAAAGAAAAAGGCAAAAGGCATATACTGTAGATGGAGAAGTAGAACAGCAATGAACAAATAATCAGGCACATGAGACATTGTCTCAGATACATAGAAATACTTGATGCAAGAAGTGAGGTTTAATTAGGCTGTAACTTTTAGCAATTTAAGTCAGCTGGGAACTGCCCTGCAGTAGCTCAGACCACAAGGGTAATCATTACTTACATTTCCACTTACTGGACAGCTGCTGCCAGTATTCACCACTTCACAGTTAGTCCAGCCAATTTCTAAGACCTCACATATAAGAAAGACTACTGAAAGCTGTAACCTTTTTTTTCCTCTTTAGATATGGCCTTTCTTTTCATCTGCTTTAACTCTATTCAAACTGCCAAGATGTGACAACATATGGAGTGCCCTAACCCACTCCACTAAGCTGTGGCTATAGGAAGGGTAAAAGCACCCTTCTGGCAGCATGAAAAATGCTCTGTTCCACTTACAACCACAACAAAAAAAAAGGTGAAGGTGCAGTGCCCATGTAATAGCAATTTATAATTAGCAATTTATAATTACTAACAGTAATAGCAATAATAATTCTATAGTAGTCACAGCAGAGAGGGCTCAGTCTGATGGGGAAGCTTTATGCTGCCTTCTCATTGTGCTCAGATGATTAAACACTGAACACTAAGGAGAGAAAATAAAGATGTGATATTTGGACCCTCCTAGACAGTTTTGCTAAATATTCTGCCCATGCTATTTGAGTGGACAAAATAATACCTGTGCCTGCCTAAGTCACTCTGCTGATATGCAAAGCCTAAGAAGGTAATAGTGGTCATGGGAACTCTCTCTATGTCCCTCTCTCTCTGCCTGCGAGATGCATGAAATGCAACTTCCAGAGTAGACTACAGACCTAAGAGAAGAAATTCTGTTGAGATTCAAATAATAAAACAAATCAAAATTGTCCTGATTTTCAGGCTCTTGCTGAAATGTCTTAATTTATAGTGTATAATAAATAAAGGCTGACAAATTGTTTTAATAGCTTCACGAGTATAGAGGTCAGCAATTGTTATATATGTTCTGAGCCAAGAAATTAAACTGCAGAAGTAGTAGAAATAAACAAATCTTTCATCAGTGGTGTTTTAAAACTACAGCCAATTCTCTAAGGTGGAATAAAACTAAACAGCCCGGCTGGATGTGGCTCTGGGCAACCTGGTGTAGTGGAGGGTGTCCCTGCCCATGGCAGGGGGGTTAGAATAGATGATCCTTGGGGTCCAACCCTGACAGTTCTGTGATTGGGTGTAAACAGGAGCCTGTGAAAGGTCTAACAATTAGGCAGGGAATAGATCTACAAAATTCTTGTCTTTTGAGGCAGAAGATAAATACTGAAGCAGATTTACCTGTTACCTTCCTGAAAGCAGGATCAGATAATAAGCATCTGTAGAGGGAACAAAGTTTGTTATTTTAAAGCCTTCAATGGGTAAATCTCACAGTATTTTTTGCTCTTTGTCACTGTAAGAGGATGGCTCCTTTTCTTCTTCTTCCCAGGAGGGATTTTTCTCTCCTTTTCTATTATAGCAACTCAAACTTGAATCAGTGAAACTGTGGAGAGGGGGGGAAAAAAAAAGACATGGAAGCTAAGAAAAGTAAAAAGTTTGAAGGCAACTGGAAATTGACAAATAAGTGTCAGAGCAGAAAATGATGGCAGTTTGCCAACCAGCTGCAAAAACTAATTCAGCCTCAGATAAAGAGGTTTTAAAGGGGAAAAGGACAAGCAAACCTCAGAACAAGGAAGAATAAAGGAGCAAAGAATAAATCCTTAGAGCTGTGTTAAAGAAGAAACATAGGCAGTGCTTTGTTGTTTTAACTGCAGAACTGCAAGAGAGGCTTTTCATTGAGGTTTTGAATAGCACCAAAGAAACACCCAGAATAAAGTGGAAGCACTGAAGGTTTCCTTAATGCAGTAGCTTACAGACCAGCCATCAAAACAGGATTTAAAGATTAGTTTTTCTAGACAAATAGAAATTATTAAGGGCAGTAAATGTGTTCTTCACAGCCCACATGTGGAAATAAAAATAATGGTGTTGCACACAGCTCTGTGTACAAATTCAGGGTGAGAAGTGACTGAGATTGTTGGACAAAGAAACAGCTGAAAAAAAAAATTGAAAATTGAAGTGGAAGCCACTTTTCCCTGGAAAAGAAAAGTATTTTATTGAACCAGTGAGTAATCTTCCAGAATACAATTGGTTTGGTGTTCGTTTTTTTTTTCCCTGGGTACATCATGTTTCTTGTTTCATGGTCAGAGAGCATGTCAAAGAAAAGAAAGAAAAGGAGTGATGAGTGCTGTCTAGTCATAACAGCAGCCCCAAATAGCAAGCTACTATAATAATAACATGAAGGAAGGTGGTCACAGGCTTGTCCCCTCATCTGTCACTAGGCCTTTTAATCAGGCTGTGAATAACAAGTCAGCATGATGTCATGCTGCTGGTTATTATGCAGAGATCTAATGACTGTCCTGCTCTGCCCAATTACAGCATTTCCACAAGTTCCCTTAGGACAAGATCTGACCATTCGGATTATGCAGAGCTTAGTCCTCTCTGGGTGCCTTAAAACTACCTCTGAGCTCACAAGAGGATTCCCTGAAGAGTGCCAGGTTCTGAAAGTGATCTCACATATGCCTTCTGTGTGACCCATATCCTTTCACCTCCATTATGCAGGGTTTGATTCTGCTGCATGAAATTTCCCAGGGCAGCTGTTCATCCTGCATGGGCAGGAGCCACAAGCTCTTCCACATTACAGCATGCACCTTAGGTGCAGGAAAGGTCTGGCTGGAAGAGGGTAAGAAGAGTATTAGCTTGCAACAAACAAAACCAGCTTTGACCTGAAGGGAGGCTGTAGCCAGGTGGGGGTTAGTCTCTTCTCCCAGGCAACCAGCAACAGAACAAGAGGACACAGTCTCAAGCTGCATCAGGTGAGGTTTAGGCTGGATATTAGGAAGAAATTCTTCTCAGAAAGAGAGATTGGCCATTGGAATGTGCTGCCCAGGGAGGTGGTGAAGTCACCACCCCTGGAAGTGTTTAAGACTGGACGAGGGACTCAGTGCCATGGTTGAGTTGGTTAGATGGTGTTGGGTGATAGGTTGCACTTGATAATCTTGAAGGTCTTTTCCAACCTGGTTAATTCTGTGATTCTGTATAACTGTCCTAAAACTCAAGAAGAATTCATCTAGTAGCGTTAAAACATCTCTTAAATATTCTTTCAATGAGGGAATTAGGAATGGGAAGTATTACCCAAAAGTGTATTTTATAATGTTAGGGAGAGAAATAGGAATAGTAGTATGTTTTGCTGTGAAGTTAGAGCTCAGAATTTCAATGGATCATTCAAGCAGAAAAAAAAATGCTTCTGCAAATAAGTTATGTTGTCATTGTGAGCTGACTGTTGTCAGCACAGATTAGTAACTGTGAAAAAAAAGGAAACAAAGTGGAAACACTCTGCACTTGGTCACAGACAAACTAGAAAGAAATGTTCTCACTACTTGACATTTCAGTTGTGAAAGTTTCCCATTTCCTGCAAACTTAGGCAAATCAGAGTTTTAAGCTACAGCTTACTTTTTATGGCTACATTTTTCCAGCACTCAGCTCTTTCAGATTGACAATAAAATTCCTCATGGTAGTTGTTTGTTATTCTTTTGGGGGAAGCTTCAGCTTAAGAGCTGTTCCCTGGCTACTCATCAGTGCTGAAGGCTGTGCTTTCAGCAAAGCACAACAAATGAGGGTGGCACCTTTGTGTGTTCCTTAGCCTTTAAGACCCCAGACTTTGTCACCATCCTTATCTTTTGTTGTCTTTCCTCACTCCTAATTTGTCACTGTATATATGTGCTAATTATTAATATTAGATAGTTTAATACAGCTTTTCTGAATTAGAGATGTTTTAATCCACTGTCGGCTCTTCTATCCCTGGCAGGGGGGTTGGACTTGATGGTCTTTGGAGGTCCCTTCCAACCCCTAACATCCTGTGATCCTGTGAACCTGTGATTTTTGGTATGAATATCTAATGGTATGTATGTGCTTTGCATATGTCCCACTTGTGTGAGTGCAAAGCTGACAAAGTGCAAGAAAAGAAAACTTATTCAAAACACAGAAATCTTTTAATTTATATCCTCCCTATAATATCAAACTTTTTTCTCTTTCCTGAAAAATCTTTTTAACAATTTATCAAAGGGAAAAGAAAGAAATTTTAAAAATGGAAAAAGAAAAAAAAAAGAAAAAAGAAAGAAAATTAAGGGAAAAAGAAAGAAAGTTAAAAAAAAAAAGAAGAAAGAGAAAACATTATCTGAGGCAACATCTGGACTGGAAAGCTTCTCTCACAGGTTTCAAATGGCATTCTCCCCATCAGTATCAATGGATCTATCAGAATGTATTCCAAACTATTATCCATCATTTGTGATGGGAAGTACAAACTCCTTGGTTTAAAGATAAGATAGATAGATAGATAAATAGATAGATAGATAGAGAGAGAGAGAGAGAGAGAGAGAGAGAGAGATAGACAGACAGATAGATATAGTACTGAGAGCATTGACAGAGCTTGGTAGCAGAAATTATCAAATATTCTAGCTTTTAAATGTTGCTTTTTTGAATCTCTACAGTACAGATATTGCTAGAAACTAAGTGAGAATTTGTGACTCAGGAAAAAAGCTGACTGTAAAGCATCTCTTAAGGAAGTTACTGATGTGAACAAGAGTTTGTGGACTCAAGACCTTAATCCAGCAATGACTGAGCTGACAGTTCGTGAACCACAGGAAGAGGAACTGCTGGAGCTGTGGTTGTCCTTGTGTGTGTCAAGATCAATTTATGGTATATGGGTTCCAGGATGCCAGGAATGTTACCTGCAAGCCTGTTATCTCCCAAATGCATAAAAAACATGATACATACATCACAGGATCAGAGGATGTTAGGGGTTGGAAGGGACCCAAAGAGATCATTGAGTCCAACCCCCCCTAACAGAGTAGGACCACAGAATCCAGCAGGTCTCACAGGAATGCATCCAGATGGGTCTGGAAAGTCTCCAGAGAAGGAGACTCCACAACCTCTCTGGGGTGCCTGTTCCAGTACTCCTTGACCCTCACAGTGAAGAAGTTCCTCCTTATGTTGAGGTGGAACCTCCTGTGCTGTAGCTTATATCCCTTGCCCCTTGTCCTATCACAGGGTGCAACTGAGCAGAGCCTGTCCCCTCCTTCTTGACCCCCAGCCCTCAGATATTTGCAAACTTTTATTAAATCCCCTCTCAGTCTTCTCCAGTGTAAGCAGCCCCAGGGCTCTCAGCCTCTCCTCCCCAGGCAGTGCTCCACTCCCTTAATCATCCTTGTAGCCCTCCCTTGGATTTTCTCCAGTAGATCCCTGTCCTTCTTGAACTGGGGAGCCCAAAACTGGACCCAGTATTCCAGGTGTGGCCTCACCAGGGCAGAGCAGACAGAGAGGAGAACACGCTCCTCTTAATGCACACCAGGATCCCATTGGCCCTCTTGGCCACAAGTGCACACTACTGACCCATGGATAACTCATTATCCACCAGGATTCCCAGGTCCTTCTTCACAAGGCAACATCAGGGATTCTGAAGTCCTTTTTAAATATAGATGTCCTTTCTGGACTCTTGATTGAAACCTAACATGCAACATTACTATACAAGTGCATTCCTATTGCTGATAAAAATCAGTTGATGCAATGAGATCTGTGGTTTTGATTTGAGATCTGAGGGTTTTGATTTGAGATCTGTGATTGATTCTATTAGTCGGACCATAAAGCTGAAACGTTAGACTTGCCCTTAACGATGTCTAATTAGTATCAATTCCTACTGAAGAACTTTTTTGTTTGTTTGTTTGTTTTTTTATTGGCTTGAATTGCACTGCATTTTTTTTCTTTTTATAAAGTGTTCTACAAAATGACTTCATTATCTTTTTTGTTGACACAGTATTTTCTGTTTCTATTTTTTAATCCCCTTTTAGCCAACTTTATCGCTGTGATTTTTTTTTTCCTCTACAGCAGTGCATGTTTTACCCATTTATTTTGATAACTTTTAATGGAAATTCACTTCTTTTTTTTTTTTTTACAATGACACCCTAGCACTTTTAAATGAGTTGCATTTGCCTTCTTAAAAGCCTCTTTAAAAGCTGGCCCTCTCCAGCACCCATTAAAAATAATGAAGCTGTCCCTCTGGGATGTAGCTAAGGTCATAGAAAGTGAACAAATTAGCAAGAAACTGAAACAAAAATTGTTTGCAGTGATGTCAGACAGCTTTGATAGTCTTGTCAGACTATACTAGAGACTGATCCTCTCCTCAACTCAAAGAGGAAGCGAAGGTGCTGTAAAGCTTGGCTTACTCTTGGAGCTAATTTTTTTCCTCTAGATGAAAAATACAGATGGGAGCTGAAGTAATGTCTAAGGCAAGCATTTTGATCAGATTCATTGATATTTTTTTTTTCTCCCTGTGAAACAGTTGGATAAGATTCTACAGCATTTTACAACACATTTTCGCTGAGTTTGTATTCATGGTCTGATGTTTCTCAAAATTAGAGGAAGACATTATTGCACTCTTTTTTTTTTTTTTTTTGGATACTTGATATCCAGCACTTAAAATTTCTGTACCATTGAGTAATTTTCAAGTAATCTCCCCTCAGAATATTTTTCTTCTGGTATATTTAAACTTTGGAAGCTTTGAAAGGGAGTGGGGAGCAAGGGTCTTGGAACTGCCTGGTTATAAACCTAACAAAAGGCAGCAGAGACACAGGAACTTGACAAGTTCATCAGAGGAGCAGCACTGGAAAACTCCTATGAAGAGGTTTATTAAAAATTACTTACTGTGAGCATGGTAAGATTATATTTACTCACTTTCCTTGATAATATTACAGTTGAATAACAAGGCCATTACATTTTTTGAGCAAGTAATATTAATCTTTTTTACGTGACAGTTTCTCAAATAATGGAAAACCCAATTCCTTTTCGGCTAGTTTAAGGAAGTAAATCAAGTGTAAATCTCACCAATAAAATCACTACTTGCCTTTGAGACTTAATCCATGCCAGTGCAGCACTGCAGTACTTAAAAATTTCCTTTTTTTTTTTTTTTTCCCCAGTCTGCATCATTATTTGCAAGTCAGTAGGTGCAGAGAGATGCAAACAAAATGGCTGTAGGAACAAAGAATCTATTTTTGATTGCAGTTGTTTTACCTGTTTCAGGTAATAAACTTTCATTTCATTTTCTTACCCAGCCTTTCTTGCTGTTTTTTTCCCCCCCTCTTTTATTCTTCATAGAATGAAGAGTGCTGCCAGTGTCCCACCATTCCAACAAGACAGATATTATCCCAGCATCAAAACACATAGTAGAAATATTACTTGTCTAAGCTAAAGTTATTGATTTGTTTCTTTCATGCACTTAATATAGTTTAGTATCTTTTGTCTTCCAAGGTTTTTTCTTTTTAACCACCAAAATCATTAGAATTAGAATATAGAACACAGGAAGTTCCACCTCAACATGAGGAGACACTTTTTTATGGGGAAGATGATGAAACACTGAACAGGTTGCCCAGGGACTTTGTGGAGACTTTCAAAGCCTGCCTGGATGTGGCTTGCCCTAAGGCAAAGAAGGATCTGGACATGCTGGAGCATGTCCAGAGAAGGACCAAGAGGATGATCAGAGGCCTGGAGCTCCTCTCCTATGAGGACAGACTGAGAGAGCTGGGACTATCCAGTCTGGAGAAGAGAAAGCTCCAAGGAGACCTTATTGTGACTTTCCAGCACCTGAGGGGGACTACAAGAAAGCTGGGGAGGGACTTTTGAGGATGTCAGGTAGTGATAGGACTGGGGGGGAAAGGAATAAAAGTAGAAATGGGTAGATTCAGATTGGAGATTAGGAAGAAGCTCTTCACCATGAGGGTGGTGAGACACTGGAACAGGTTGCCCAGGGAGGTGGTGGAAGCCTCATCCCTGGAGGTTTTTGCAGCCAGGCTGGATGTGGCTGTGAGCAACCTGCTGTAGTGTGAGGTGTCTCTGGAACTGGCTGATCCTTGAGGTCCTTTCCAACCCTAACAATTCTGTGATTCTATGACAAGAGCAGTACATCTGAATCTGCTAAATAATCCAAATGACACTGCACTGAACATCACATTCACATCCTTTAACTATGTTCTGCTCTTCAAGTTTTTCAGCACAGCACAAGGCTGCTAAAGAAATTATGGAAAAGCCTGATACTGAAATGAATGTACAGTTTAGTTATTTAAATGTTTTACATTTCATTCTAGAAGTAAAGATGCTTGCAGCATCTTGGTGTACAGTTAAAATTGATGGTTTCATTACTGAGTGAAAAGAAAATGCTTGGTGTTTTTTTTTTTTTTTCACTGCATCTTTTTCAGCAGTCCTCAAGCAGTGTGATCTGTGTCAGTACTGAGGCATAATTGTGTTCCAGACAAAAAAGTGCATGGTTTGGAGCTCAGGTAATAATATCTCCTCATCATTTCTGGCTCTGTGATAAACCACCTTGACTCAATCTGGACTGCATTTATAGGGAACCACGAGGCCCAAGGAGCAAGGTGCTGAGGCATTCCTATAGCTATAGACTAAGACAGCTGAGTTCAACTTAAGATTATTGGTTTGGGCATTTGGCCAGCACTGCTGGAGCTGCTGGCAACAGTGTGAGGCAAAGAAATAAAGCAAGAAAATAAGGAGGCAGTAATGAACTCTGGGGTTGGAACAGAAGCCAGTGACAGCGAGGTGTGATTGAAAGAGGTGGAGACACACAGCTCTGCTGCACATTTAGTAAGTGGTTTTTAAATTCCACATTTCATACAGGAAAAAAATGGGGAAAAATATATATATTTACAGGGAGGTATATTTTTAGAGATCCACATACCCACAAACACATGCAGAAGAGACATGTTGCTGTATAAACATTAATTTTGCATTTTAGGTGAAATTCCATCAAGGATTTTGTGCTTAATTCCTTGCAAGGTATGTTGGTATATATTTCTGAGAGCAATAGTAAGACAGGTCTTCTGAGCTACTCCATTTTGCCAAGCTGTTTAACTTCATTCAGGGGCATTTAAATAAAGGCAAACTGGCAAAATGTAAAAGTCCTTGTCAGGTTTAAGGAAACAACAGAAATTTTCCCCCATGTTGATATTGCCAATAGAAGGTGAGTAAACAAGCAATAATGCCATCTACAATAAAAAGTTATAAATTGAAGTGTTGGCTTGACTCTTTCAAAAGCAGGGGCAAAGCTCCAACTGGTTTCACTGAAGCAGGGATGAAGTATAGCACTAAGCAGAGTTTGAGTTAGCTTGAAACCTATGGCAGACTCAATTCTGTTGTATATGTGTCCTGTCTACAACTTTTCTCTGGAAAATAAATTAAGGTAAACCTTTCTGCTCATTCATTGCTTTTACATTTGTACTTTACTGAGTGCAGGAGGCTTTATTTTTACCACTAGCTTAATCATTCAGAATTTATTTCAGTAGCTTTATTCTGTTTGGCTTCACCTTATGTCCTGGACTTTTAGCTCCAAATTGTAGATGTTTGCTATAGCTTAGGCTTAAGAAAAAAGGGAGTTTAAAGACTTAGAGTTTCCCTTATAATGCCTGTTAATCTACTTAACTGAATCCTTCTTTGTCTTATAATTTGCCTTATCCATTCTTTAGTTCCTTCTAAATCAACATTTGTTGTGGGACTCACAAAATGTATCTTGTGCCCTATTTATTGTTCTATGTTCAACTAATGGTTTCTTTGACTATGTTAATTCCTGATTTGCAGTATATGCAGGACTAGATTGTTACTGCAGTTGGAGCTTTGTCTGCATTAAAACACTACTGAGTCTGTTATCACCTATCCCAAGTCTATTCCTTTTCTTTAGCTGAGCCTAAAACAAATAAAACAAGAAATAAGAAAGTCCATATGTAACACAATCATAAGTCTATATCCTTAGTTGCTTATTCAGTTCCTTATTTCTTCTCCTCTGTTCTGTTTTTCAGCTACTAAATGATCTTTTTCTTCTTTTAAATCCTCTCTTAGGAGCAAATTACTACATTAAGAACCAATTAAGGTCCAATCACAGTGCTTTATAAAATGGTACTTAAAAACCCTCCCTATTTTCCACTTTGAATACTGCAGATTACCAGTCATCTGTTTTGCCTCGACAAAAACTTAAAATGGGAGTGTTCCTATAACCCTGAAAGCCTCACTAAATAGCAGGGAAAGTGGTGCTTATTCCATTTACCTGAAAGAAACCCCCAAAAAACACTACATCCATCACTTCTCAAACATCCAAAATGTGCATTAGTATGCAGGGAGACATTTCTGACCTGCAAAAAATGACAGGACCAAACCTGTTGTGCACCATCATTTATGCTATAGAATATGAGGGTTAACTGTATACCTTAGGGAGTGGCTGGCCCCCATACATGTTACTCAAAACCAGAAATAAAACAGCATAACTGGTAACAGAGGACAAAGTGTTGTGGGCATTGCAAAAAGTTTCTTGAAAAGGTCTTGAGTAAGTTAAACTAAAAGACTCTGTGTTTTTCAGTATTGCTTCTTAAGAAAGTATAGGAAAAGAAAGAATTCGTTTTTGGAAGCCCAATCTCTTTAGGAACAAGTTCTTTACTGTGAGGGTAGTGGAACACAGGAACAGGTTGCCCAGGGAGGTAGCTGAGGCCCTATCCCTGGAGATATTCAAGACAGGGCTTGGCAGGGCTCTGGACAACCTGATCTAGTTGAGGATGCCCCTGCTTACTGCAGAGGGAGTTGGGCTAGATGATCTTTGGAGGTCCCTTCCAATCCAGGCTGTTCTATGTTTCTATGATCTCTTCTTTTTTTTCCTATAAGCTAAAACAAGGTGCATTGGTAGACTAACACAACCAACTGGCAGAGGGTCTGAGGAGCAAAACAGTAGAAATGAGACAGCTAAAGCAATGGAGGAGACAGAGCAAACAAGCATGCAGAAAATGGAAGGACAAGAACAGGCCACTAGAGCAGCCAGTTGATGAGGCTTTGAATTATGGCTTCACTTACTCTTTCTTAACATAAACCATGACATATGATACTTTTCTTGAGAAGAAAAAAGGACTGGAACAATATCTAGGGGGCCCTCAGTTATGAGCACACAATCTAGTCTGGGCAAAGATCAACACAATATATTGTTGCTGGCAGGAAGATTGCTGCTCAGCAGGATGCCCACAGCATCTGGCTTAGTGAGAGACTCCAGTTCTGAGTTAGACGCTATGAACAGCCCTCTAAAGGACCATATACTCCTCCATTGACTAAATAAGGAGCCCAGGGACATGGGCTTTAACTTGTAAGGAAAAAATAAAATATGGAAAAGAGAAAAATAAGTTACAATTTTTTTGCAAGCTGTGTTCCACGCTTCCCCCCTCGGAGGTTCTGCTCTCTATTTTTCCTTCACTGAAGCAGGGAAGCAGTGCAATCCACCCTTATTTTTCATGGCACAGCAAGTGTTTTGTGAGGAGTCAGTGAGGTTATGCAGACAGGCACATTCAAAGGATGAGAGCTCAGTAGCTGTCAGTCCAGTACCTTAAAGAATTTTGCAGAGGAATTATGGCAGGAATCTCTGAGATCTACTTTTCCTTCTCATACTAACACTGGTATAAGAAGAGCTGCTGCAAGGGGATGGATATAAAGCAAACTACATAATAGAAGCAGGAGTATTATAATATTTTGATACTTTCATTTGCTTGAGAATTTTGCTAGCATTTATGTTTTTATTAAACCATTTTCTCTATGTTTAGTTTTTATTTCCTTTTAGAATGCAACTGAAAATGAAAGGAAAAATATCCTTCTGCACTGCTAGCCCTCAGATTATTTCATGTTTTACATATTTCTTGTACATAAGATATATTACAGCTTAATCTATTTTAGAAAATGCAAGAGTAGGCAGGATCTTATTTTTAATTTCTTGAAGAGTAGGCAGGATCTTATTTTGAATTTCTTGAATAGGTCAATTAATTGAACAGCTTCACATTTGGTATTGTAAAATGTTTTAAGTAGTAAGTATACTTAAAAAGGACTGAGGGTTAATGCACTGAAATAAATTCCAGCCACAAAAAACATAAAAAGTATTCTGCTTTCTTTATAAGAATTTTGTGTCTTAAAAACAAATGAGTAACTGCGAGCACACTTGGAAATGCTCAAAAATATTTTTCTCCTTATATAAGTTTTTTTTTTGTTTGAGCCTGTACAGCCCCAGACATTTCTATTAGCTCTTGCTTGAAACATGCAGAAATCAACGTTATTTCATGGTTACAATAACCCTCAGTTTAGGAAAGATGTTGAATTGCTGGAGCATGTCCAGAGAAGGGCAACGAGGCTGGGGAGAGGCCTTGAGCACAAGCCCTATGAGGAGAGGCTGAGGGAGCTGGGACTGTTTAGCCTGGAGAAGAGGAGGCTCAGGGGAGACCTCATTGCTGTCTACAACTCCCTGAAGGGAGGTTGTAGCCAGGTGGGGGTTGGTCTCTTCTCCCAGGCAACCAGCACCAGAACAAGAGGACACAGTCTCAAGCTGCGCCAGGGGAGGTTTAGGCTGGAGGTGAGGAGAAAGTTCTTCACAGAGAGAGTGGTTGGCCATTGGAATGTGCTGCCCAGGGAGGTGGTGGAGTCACCATCCCTGGAGGTGTTCAAGAGGGGATTGGACGTGGCACTTGGTGCCATGGTTTAGATAGTCATGAGGTGTAGGGTGACAGGTTGGACTCGATGATCTTTGAGGTCTCTTCCAGCCTTCTTGATTCTTGATTCTTGATTCTCAGAAACCCCCCTCATCACAGAACAGTTTGAAGGAGGATTTTACAATCTCTCAATGATATATACATTACAATGATGGCAGATATGTGCATTGGTGATCTGTAATATAGGCTCATTTAGACAACCAGAGAGACAAAAAACATACCAATGTGCATCTGGGGCCTAGCACTTTTTCTTCTTGGTTTTTGTTTTCTGGATCTGCTCCCATGATCAGTGTATAAATATCTGAGGGGTGGGTGTCAAGTGGAGGGGGCCAGGATCTTTTGGGTGGTTCACAGTAACAAGACAAGGAACAACAGGTTCAATCTTGACCATAGAAGATTTCACCTCAACATGAGGAGAAACTTTATAGAGAGGGTGACAGAGCACTGGAACAGGCTGCCCAGAGAGGTTGTGGAATCTCCTTCTCTGGAGACTTTCCAAACCCACCTGGATGCATTCCTGTGCAGACTACCTTAAGTGGACTTGATGATCTCTTGAGGTGCCTTCCAGCCGCTGATATACTGTGAGACTGTGAAAACAACCAGCCCTGCCTTATGTACCTGTAATAGAGACTGAGTGAAGACAATGTTCCCTAAGTCTTTAAGTACTCTAGCAGTATCATATGCAGCTTTCCTTGTTGATGCCGAGCTCTTCTCCAGTAGCATCCACAAATTCGTGAAGCTTTATCCTGGAACGTAACAATTGGGGTTTTTCAGTCCTGTCTTCACCACTCCTTGGCTGTCCTGGACAGGTACAGTGTAGTTTGAAAATGTTAACTTCAGGGAGTGCCCAAAGACACCACCTTGAATTTCCACACTGCACACCTTAGTTTGAGCCTGAGCCTCTCTACTTCTTCACACAGGGCACTGCATGAGGTCCAGAGGAGATCAAAGCCAACTGCCAAGCAGTGTGGCTACAGAGATGAAAGCAGGGTGCGCCACAGGTTTTTTTTCTCCTGGTTGTGATCCACAAAGGCAATATAAAGCCTACCTTCTTTCCCAGCACTGACTTTACATGGGTTTCAAAATCAAGGAGCAATGTATTAAAAAGAGTGCTTGGGGTTTTCAACATCTACAGCTCCCTGTGACATACTTACTCTTTGGTAAGGATAAAGCATATCTTTGTGGGACAGGTCTGGATTAAAGTATTATTTCCTCAGACAGTGAAGGACTATCAACATAGTCCAGCTCAACTGCAAGTCATACTGCAATCAGTTTTCCCCAACTGAGATAAAATAACTTACACAAAGAAAATTTAAAAACCAAGGCACTTTTTTTTTTTTTTTCCATAGACAAGAGAATCAGAAAACAAACAGTACAGATGTCTAGTCATTTCTTACTGCTGGAGGAAGCTCACAGTGATTGCTTTGATATCCAAATAGCTGTGTAAAATAGCATAGTTCTACCACACTGTTCTCCTAGACAAAACAAAACAAAGCAAACCAAAGCAAACCAAACCAAACCAAACCAAACCAAACCAAACCAAACCAAACCAAAGCAAAGCAAAACAAAACAAAACAAAGCAAAACAAAACAAAACAAAGCAAAACCAAACCAAACCAAACAAATCAAAACACAACAAAACTAAACTAAACTAAACTAAACTAAACTAAATTAAACAAAACTAAACTAAACAAAACAAAACAAAGCCATGGAAAATCAAACAGTTTGAACAATACTTTGTTGGTTTTTTTTCCTTCAAAAATCACTTTTTGATTGTAAGAAAAAAAACAGTGATTGCAAATGCTCCATATATCAACTGGAGATTGTAAAATGTGTTTCACACACCCCAGAATCAAATCTGAGGTTTGGATTTGTCCTAAAGCATTAGAACTCTGCAAAACTGGAAACTTCAATTTATTCCACATAAACATTAAAAAAGAGAGAGAGAGAGCAATGGTGAAATTAAGACATTGGTAGGTAGTTACACAGGCAACATTTGATTTTCCCTTCAAACTACATAAACTACTTGTCATTTGGCATACACTTTCTCAAGTGTTATTTAATTAAAATAAATTAGAAACATTCTAGTTAAATTCAGCATAACAAATTCTATTAGCCTCACGATACGATACGAACATATATAACTATTTCCAACACTTTTTCCAGGGGATTTATTCTATTTTGTGAACATTCTTGTTCTTTTTTATTAGGAAAGGAACTCATCTTACTGCTATTTAAATCCTTCACAGTCTTACAGTCTCACAGTATATCAGAGGTCAGAAGGGACCTCAAGAGAGCATCAGATCCAACCCCCCTGCCAGAGCAGCATCACTTAGGGTAGTCTGCTCAGGAGTGCATCCAGGTGGGGTTGGAAAGTCTCCAGAGAAGGAGACTCCACAACCCCCTCTGGGCAGCCTGTTCCAGGGCTCTGTCACTCTCACTGGAAAGAAGTTTCTCCTCATGTTGAGCTGAACTCTTCTCTGTTCAAGTTTGAACCCATTGTTCCTTGGCTTATCACTGTGCACCACCCAAAAGAGCCTGGCCCCCTCCACTTGACACCCACCCCTCAGCTATTGATAGACATTGATCAGATCCCCTCTCAGCCTTCTCTTCTCCAGACTAAACAGCCCCAGGGCTCTCAGTCTCTCTTCACATGGGAGATGATAAAAGAGAACATTTGGATAAACATGCTATGTTATGCTGTCCTTCTAAACACATTTTGTTCTGCTGTCTTTTGTGAAGTGTTTACGTGCAAGGCATTGCAAGATTTAGATTTATTTTTTTTTGAGAGGGTTATTTTTTTGCATATTTTGAGTGGCCATAATGAAAATATGTGCATATCTTGTGACATCTGGTAAGTGTGATATATATTCATCACACAAATCAAGGAAGAAGAACATCTACTGGATAACAGAGGAATCATTTATCTGGTTTGTAGGTCACATTTTTATTCATAAATGTTGAACATACTTTTGCAAAATTGTTATAAACTATTCTCACAGCTACAGGGATTTTTTTCTTATATTTTTTTCCCCTGCCTCAGTACATAAATATCAAATTTCTTGGTATAGTTATGAAAGTAAAATGCATCTGCTTAAAAAAAATAATCAGATACAAAATTTAAGGTAATCTCAATAGAGATTACTCATTACTCTCACCCCAAATCACCATTTCTTATTCATTTTTAATCAAATTCCTAACTATGGTATTAAAGAGAAATGATTTTCCCTTTTCAGGCTCTTCCTTGATAGTTATTTTATGACAAATGAAAACACTAGCTGACAAGGAAAAAGAAGCAATAGGATGATGTATTTTAACTTAGCTGCCTGAGGGAAATAACTTGGATAGAGGGAAAATATCACTAAAAAGTCATCAGAGTTATCGAAAGAGAGGAGTGAGTACTCACGAAAGAAAAATATATATATATAAATTTTGGTTTGGATTTAAATTTGATTTTTTTATGGCAATGTAAATTATATAGTATACAAACCATGGCTAAAACTAACAAATGTATCATATCAGTGTATGTTATACATCATACAAGTTAAGTTGCATCCATTAAATACATGCATGAATGTCTTCAAACAGCTTAAGATTTCTAGACAGCACACCAAGAGCTGAGTGCTTTCACTAGCTAGGATGCTCTTAGGAGGACTCTACAAAGCCTTTAAGATGCCTTTTTTTCCCCCCCACTGACTGTGACATTTAGATGTTTAGTTCAGAAGAACTAACCCAGCTGCTGCATAAAATGTAGGCAAATACTAGGAGCATGAGCAAGATTGAATGATCCTAGTAAGTAAAAGAGAGCAATTCTTAAAAAGAGAAAGAAATCCCAGATATTTGACAGTGTAGATCACAGAATCACAGAATACGTCTGGTTAGAAGAGACCTCAAAGGTGATCCAGTCCAACCCTCAACCCAGCACTGAAGGGTCAACGCCAAACCGTGTCCCTAAGCACCACGTGGTGCTGAGGCACCCAGTCCACATGGCACTGATAAATTAGGTATGGGTTGTCTGTACTGTGCTGGACGGTAAGGTGAATTAGGCAAAAATATTTTGGTCACTCTGGAAGGAACTGATTTCCTTGAAACCTCAAAATATCCATAAAAGTTGCACTTCCTTAATAAAAAGTTTCCAGGAAGCAACCTATTGCAAGAAACCTGAGCATGTCCATGTGACATGGACCAAAAAAGGCATCTTCAAGCACAACCTGCAAAACTATGCCTAATCAAAAACCAGAGAGAAACACAGCAGCAGAGTGAATAAATAAATTAAAAGAATGGTTATATCCCCTGGACCTACCAAAACTGCCGTTCCAATTATTAAACTGAAATGATCACAGTCTCACAGTATATCAGAGGTTGGAAGGGACCTCCAGAGATCATCAGGTCCAACCCCCCTGCCAGAGCAGCATCACTTAGGGTAGTCTGCACAGGAATGCATCCAGGTGGGGTTGGAAAGGCTCCAGAGAAGGAGACTCCACAACCCCCCTGGGCAGCCTGTTCCAGTGCTCTGTCACCCTCACTGTAAAGAAGTTTCTCCTCATGTTGAGGTGAAATCTTCTCTCTTCAAGTTTGTTCCTTGTCTTGGCCCCCTCCACTTGACACCCACCCCTTTATTATAAAAATAAAGTGTGTGGGAACAAGAAGAATGGATCTAGCTTGTGTAAAGAGGAGAAAGCTGAGTTGTATTTTTCTTTCTGGGTGTTTGGGAAGGTCACGAGATGGTTTTAAAGAAAAGTGGTACAAGATGAGGTGAATTCACAGAATCACAGAATTGCCTAGGTTGGAAAAGTCCTTTATAAACATTGAGTCCAATTCCTTTTGCCTTTAAACATCTAAATATCTATTGAATAATATCTTGTTTTGAGCAGATAGGTATTTTACCCCCAAGGGAGTAAATCACAGAATCACAGAATCACCCAGGTTAGAAGAGACCTCCAAGATCATCAAGTCCAACTGATCACCCAACCCTATCTAATCAACTGGACCACGGCACTAAGTGCCTCATCCAGTCTCTGGTTATATAGAGATTGCAGGATGATGGGATGTAATAACAGGAATCACAATATCCTGTGCCTCCCTCTGGACTGTCTAGCCCTTGGAGGACTTTTTTTTTGCTATGATGGGACATTTACTCCTCAACGTATAACAAATAACATATCTAAAATGGGAATTTGTATGCTAATAAATAGCTGAGAGTTCAGAAAAACAGCATTTCAATTGTTTCCATTGTTTTTAAGACTGATTCCAAATGTAGATGTAATACCCCTGTGGGTCTCTTGCTGAAGAATTCAGTTGTTTGAACAGTTTCTCACCTGGAGATTCCATGTACTTGTGGAATTGATTTATTAAAGGTGTCTGAGAAGTTCTTTCCTTTTAATTCCAAATTACCACAGTCTTAATTCATAGCAAAGACAGTCAATTAAGAAGATAATCACTGCTGCTCTGGCTGACAGAAAGCTTGTGGTTGTCCTCTCCAAAATTCAATTTCTGACAATTATGTAAAGAACAGGCAAAACAGGCGGGAAAAAATAGATCTGAAGCCTGAATTGCCAAAATTCACACAGTAAGTGAAGTGAGAGATAAGGTGGAGTCCATAGGACTCCACAGGATTTACAAATAAGCTGCATATTCATTTTTTTGTTAGTGGATAAATCACAGGAATTTCCAAACAGCAGTACTGACCTTTTCTCTTTGGTTTTTTGAAGGCAACAAATTAGGGAACAAACTCTCCCCAGTGCAGCTGATGTTGTAGAGATCAGGAGAGGGATCAAACTGTGCACAGCAAGAAAATACAGCATCTTAAAGTTCTGTCATTAAAATTGCAGAATAAATGCTGAATATACCATGATCATGGGCTTTTTTTTTTTTTTTTTTTTTTTTTTTTTTTTTTTTTTTTTTTTTTTTTGAACAATACTGATTCTCTAAAGAAATGAGTTCAGCAAACTTCATTGTTTTCTGAATATTTTAACTGGAACATTTTGGAAATAATTTGAGGGCATTTAGAAGCTCTTCTCTTTCTGTGGTGCTATGTTTGCCTCTGAGATAAAGCACAGCTGCACAAATCTTTACTACCAGAAACAACTGGAACACCTCTGCTATGAGGCTAGGCTGAGGGTGCTGGGGTTGTTCAGCCTGGAGAAGACTCCAAGGGTACCTTAGAGCTGCCTTCCAACAGCTGAAGGTATCCTACAGGACAACTGGAGACAGACTTTTCACAAGGGTGTCTAGCAATAGGACAAAGTGGAATGGTTTTAACTGTGGGAGAGTAGATTTAGACTGCACCTTAGGAAAAAAGTTTTTCAGTATGAGGGTGGTGAGACTCTGGAATAGGTTGCTCAGAGAGGTTGTGGATGCCTCCTTCCATGGGGTGTTCAAGGCCAGGTTGGATGAGGCTGTGAGCTGCTGAGTCTAGTTGAGAGGCATCCCTGAGCATGGTGGGGGGAGGTTGGAGTAGATGACCTCTAAGGTCCCTTTCTAACCTAAGCCATGCTATGATTTCTTTGAAAAAGGATAGCCATGGAACATTTATGTGATGCTTGCTCAGAAAATAAGATGCTTGCTCAATAAACACACACACACAAACCAGCTAACCAAAAAAGCACAGAAACACAAACCCCCAATCTCCCCGCCGCCCCCGTAGAAATCTCCAACTAACATACACTAATTTATTATCAACAAAGAGAAAACATACAGCAGTGATAGTTCTATATAAAATCTAGTATTACCTACCTGAATTAATCAGAGGAACATCAAATAGTGTGTGTGTGTGTATGTGTGTATATATATATATGACATTAAAATCAATTGTAATCAATAAGGTTCCTTAAAATTGTGCAGTGCTATCTTTCAAGCCTGAAAATACTTAACAAAGCCTACATGACCACATTTGATCTCACACCTAATAAAATTATTCAGAAATAAGCCCATGCTGCCTGCTCCTTTCCTTGGTTGCAAGACATGACTGATGATCAACAAATGGCTTTCTGCAATAAAATTTTGCTCACAGCCACTGTCCCTGCCACCATAAGCAGCCAGTCACTTGCATCAGCACAAAAGACAACTTGTATTATCTTTTTAAGGCTCTTCTGAAGATGCTTTAAAGACCAAATTTCCTCTCTGAACAAGTCAGTAAATCTTAGTGAGACCCAAACATTACTGGAAGATGTTCCTGGATCTGAAACCCATGTGCTAAGTATGCCTCTTGGCTCTGAATACATTGCTCAAGAGACAGATTTTTGTATTTGGAGTCAGCTTTTCATACGACACAGGAATAACAAAGACACACAGCTGCTCCCAAAACTTCTGAAAGAGCAGAGCAGTTATAGCCTTTTCTCACCTAAATCCAGGTCTCTGTCCTTTTTATCACAGAATCACAGAATGTCAGGGGTTGGAAGGGACCTTGAAAGATCACCTTGTCCAACTCCCCTGCCAGAGCAGCATCACCTAGAGTAGGTCACACAGGAACACATCCAGGTAGGTTTGGAAAGTCTCCAGAGAAGAAGACCCCATCTGATGCTTTTCAAAACAAACGGATGGTGTAAAATCTCCTCTCCACACCTAACCAGCCATGGTCTTGTGTGATTTTATCTAGCCCTAACACCATTATGGTTTAAGTACTCACTGTTCTAATCACAGGAGTTTAGATGGAAACATGTCATGCTATGTGCAAGCACAGGGATAATTTTGCCAGAGAGAACTACTTTCATTATGTCAACACTCAGAAGAGGAACTTCTGCTCTGCACTTAACTTCCTTACTTTCTCTCTCCCGGAACACTTTGTTTTCAGTCATCTTGCTGCTGATTATATTTATAATGCCCCCAGCCTTTCATTTTTTGTCTTTCTTGTCACAGCTACTGCTTACATTATACCCTGTAGATTCACAGTGTCTTTCCCTGATGATGCAGTAGCACTTGCACTAGCTTCCCATCTTATGTACCACTTTCTCCTCCTTCAGAACCAAGCTGACAATTCTCATCTTGAATAGCTTTAAAATTGCTCATAGCAATCAATGACAACTGAGGCATCACTAAAGAATTTCTTTTATCTCCAAGCTCCATTTTAGATCAGTCATTAAGCTTGAGTGAGCTTGAGCTGTCAGAACATTGTCCTTCATCACATGCTCTAAGCACAAAAAGTCAACTTCAAAATCAAATTTGTTCTATCTCTTACTACATTTTGTAGTGGTCTGGTGTGAACAATAAACTTGACTGAAATAGTACTGTCAATCTTTAGAACTCAGATAGCTATATGGGTTTTTTATCTAGGAAGGCTGCTGTACCTCAATACTAAACCCACACTAAATAATTTCCACACTAAATAATTTCCTTATATTTCTTCTTCTCTGCTGGTTGATCTTGTTAGTTATGCATTACTCCATTCTGTGCAGTGACTTTTTTGTTTATAAGCATGCCTTTTAAAAACAGGAAATGAAACTATAAATTCAAAGGGGAGAAGGAAAAGATCTAAGCATCTCAATATCTCACATATAAAATATAGAAAGATTCATAGATATTCTTCTGCAATGTCTCCCTATGAGCAGTCTTTGTTTCAGGCAAGATTCAGTCTTCAAAGATTAAGTGCCAATCTCAAACCTCTGCCTAGGCTATATTTCTGGATTTGTACTGGAATCCTTTTGAAGAGTCTGTTAAAACAAACTCTGGTAATTTTTTTAATTCTTTATAGTCACCTGAGATATCTTTTCAGGAGCAAATCGAAGCTGAAAACCAAAATCTGGCTGAGTTTCTGACAGTGATAGGATTTTTTTTTTTTGCCTAGTTTGAAATAAGGACTGCAAAAGATCTGTGATTTACAGCATGTAAGTACTGCAATTCACTTCAAATGAAATTATTTACATGCTGTAAGTTGTGTCAGCAGCTTCAGAAGGCCCTAAAAGTGGAATGAACAAGGCGATGCTGTCAAATGATGTTTTTCAGCTGCGTCAAGTGAAGGGTAATCTTATGTGGGTTAACACAGACACCTACTCAGCTGCCCACTTAATACCTCTCCTCAACAGATGGGAAGGAAGGAAGACAAAAGGTTATATGATTAAATACAACCAGGGAGATCACTTACCATTGGCCATCACAGGCAAAACAGACTTGATTTGGACAATACTATTTCATTACCAATGAAAATAGATTTGGATGGTGAGAAACAGACTCAGAACAAAACCTTTTCCCCTGCCTGCCTCTTTCTTCCAGGCTTCACTGTACCCCTTCTTTCCCAGCTCCTGTACCCAGCACCCTCTGAGCAGTGTAAAGGGGATGGAGAGTGGGTTAGCATGTAACAGCTCCTCTCTGCTTCTCCTTCCCACCACCACTTTTCCTCTGTTCCAGTGTGGGTGCTCTCCATGGTCCTTCAGAAAAGTATCTTCTCCAGTCTGGGTTCTCCATGGGCTGAAAGTTCTTCAGGACTGGGAGTTCCCCATGGGCTGCACTGTGGATATTTACTCCAGTGTAGTCCTCTAGGACTGCACTGCTCCCAGTGCCTCGAATGCCTTCATTTATATCTGCCCTGAGTGTTCATACTGCCTCTCACTTTTCTCTCCTCACTTCTCTGCTTCTCCAGTGTTTTTTTGTCTTTCTCAAATATGTTTTAATAGAGGCACCACACATTCAGTGGTGACCTGTGACGGGTCAGTCAGAGCCAGGTGGAAACGACAGTGTCTGGCACGGGGGACAGCCCCTGACAACTTTCTCACAGAGGCAGCACTTGAAGGCCCTCATTGCAAAAACTTCATCATGAACACGCAGTACAGAAGCCCAAATGCCATGTTTGTTACTGGGGAATGTGCAGCTGCTCAGTTCTACAGGCTAGATCTGGTAGCAGGCATTGGGGTAGCTCAACCAGGAGCTCTCTCTCCATCAAAGCATCCTAGTGCTAAAGCTACAATGATAATAAATAAGAGTATCTGAGATGCTCTTTTTTTGGTATGTAACTTCTCATTGTAGTCCCAGGACTTCTTATATAGGGCAGAATTGTTCAAGGAACACCTGGAAAATGCCACAAGTTTCTACCTTTCCTGTTTTCCAAGCAATTTTGTCAGGTTTAGATGTTTACTAAATAACTTCAATATCTTGCAAAAGTAGATATTTAGGAGCAATTTCTGTCTTAATTAAATGGCTGTTTAACCTACAATATGTTCAGAACTATCCATTTCAGAAATGCCTGTGAAGTAACTTCTCAGTGTAAGTAAGGACAGAATGTGACACACAAAAAAATTGCATTTCTCACTGAAGGAAAACATTTAAAATGCTGTTAAAGGATCTTCTCTAAGATGGTTTCCCACATTCTTCAGTCTCTCACTAAATTTTATTAATAAATTTGGCTGGGATTTACAAATAATCTTGGAATGCTCAGTATTTGCTTGGGAAGAAAAATAGATATGCAAGCAGATATGGATAGCAAAAGTTTCTGCATTTCATATCTGAACTTAGGTATTTTAATTAATCCATTTATCATTCCCTAAATTTCTTGTTAGGTCAGATGGTAGAAGGTCTTCTTGATTTTTTAATTTTTATTTTAATTTTGATTTAAATGGACCTTTTGGCTTCAAGAAATGTCATCCTTCCTCAATAAGTGAAAAAAAAGAACAAATCATTAAATGTAAACATAACCAGATGTAGATGCTTCTTATTAGCTGCTCTTCATCTGCAGTTATATGAAGATGCATAAATAAAAAGTGAGAGACTTGAAGAACTTCTGAATGAATTCATGGATGAATGCTTGAGCATATCCCCTGTGAAGAGAGACCTGGGGCTGTTTGGAGAAGAGAAGACTGAGAGGGGATCTGATCAATGTCTATCAATAGCTGAGGGGTGGGTGTCAAGTGGAGGGGGCCAGGCTCTTTTGGGTGGTTCACAGTAATAAGACAAGGACCAATGGGTTCAAACTTGAACAGAGAAGATTTCAGCTCAACATGAGGAGAAACTTCTTTCCAGTGAGGGTGACAGAGCCCTGGAACAGGCTGCCCAAGGGGGGTTGTGGAGTTTCCTTCTTGGAGACTTTCCAAATCCATCTGGATGCATTCCTGTGTGATCCTACTTTTGGCAGGGGGTTTAGACTCGATGATCACTCGAGACCCCTTCCAACCTTGAACATTCCGTGATTTTATAAGCACATGGAATACAAAGTTGTAAAATAAGAGTTTGGTTTTTGACTATGATATCCATAACCTAACCTGGGTGAATAAGGTGTTCATTTCTCAGCTCTCAGCCATCTAATTGTCAATCATAATGACAGATCTCCTTAGGAGATACATGCTAATGCTCTTTGACTGAGGTGCAATGGTAGGAACAAACTTTATGATCAAAGCAAAAGGAGTTAGTAGAAAGAAATATCACCAGGCTTTTAAAGAAGATGCAGTAAGAGTGATTAGCCTCTCTTTTACAATGAAGGATATCATTTTTTATTTTTCAGAGCATTCTTTAATTTAAGTGTAGCTGCACACCCAATATATATCTATATGAGACTGTCTGAGCTTCTAAGTACTCAGCTCTTAGGCAGGCACAATTTTTAATGGCAAGAATCCAAGACAAGGTAGCCAGTGATTTTAGGGAAATCACTGCACAAAGGAGAGCAGAATGTACAGTAAATGTTGGTGACTATTTTTGTCATTACATATTTTTTTCAGATCACAGAGTCTTTCTAAGGTGTGACATGACAGAAAAGATGTGATGAAATATTGCACTTTCTAGCTAGGCAAGAAAATGTAAGTTGTTTTCTTGTCTGTTTCTGGCAGTAGCCAGTATATAAAGCAGCTCAAGTACGAGGAGCTGGCATTAGTATATAAGAATACTGTACTTTAACTAGTAATTATTTTAAAGTGTCATTTCTGCATATAAAAGTATCAAAAATGCCATGGGAACAGTTGAATGTCGTGAACTGGCAACTGAACTCTGTAATTGGAGCCTGATGTTTTCTGTTTTATTAACAACTATTTCAGTATTTTAAAAATATATCAGTCTTAGGCTTTCTTTCTTTCTTTCTTTCTTTCTTTCTTTCTTTCTTTCTTTCTTTCTTTCTTTCTTTCTTTCTTTCTTTCTTTCTTTCTTTCTTTCTTTCTTTCTTTCTTTCTTTCTTTCTTTCTTTCTTTCTTCTTTCTCTTTCTTTCTTTCTTCTTTCTTTCTTTCTTTCTTTCTTTCTCTTTCTTTCTTTCTTTCTTTCTTTCTTTCTTTCTTTCTTTCTTTCTTTCTTTCTTTTTCTTTCTTCTTTCTCTCTTTCTTCTTTCTTCTTTCTTCTTTCTTTTCTCTCTTTCTCTTTCTATTTCTCTCTTTCTTCTTTCTCTCTTTCTTTCTTTCTTTCTTGCTTTCTTGCTTTCTTGCTTTCTTGCTTTCTTGCTTTCTTGCTTTCTTTCTTTCTTTCTTTCAGAAGTATTCAGACGTATTCACTTAATATAATGTGACTTGGAAAAACCTAGGTTTAGCTGAGAAATATGTTGGTTGTGTTAAATTGACTAACTGCATGGACAAAAAGTGACCACCTAGTGGATACAAGAGAAATAGGTTTCTCTGAGCAGCATTCCTGCAAAAACAGAGCTGCTAGCATGGCTAAACTGCACAAAACCATATTCTTCTCAATATTTTAGACTATCTGTGGTTTCTTCTATTGAATAAGATTTTTGAATGCTTGAGAACATTCTATCCATGTAGATTATACTTCCCTCTGATTAGTATCTCGATCTGGATTTCTATTAGTGCTTTGAAAATGGTTTCCTATACTGCACTGCCCAGAGATGTGATTAAAAATCTTCAGTTGGATCCAAAAGTACTGTAAACAGCCATTCAGAAATAGAGAATTTGCTGCTTTTCATCCACACTGCAGATTTTATCTTTTATTAACACAAATCACTATCTATAAACAGTACTTGGTCTCATTTTCATAGTTCAGTTTCATATAGAAGACAAAAGTGGATTTTCAAAAGCATCTCCAATGGATTTCATATTGTGTGCAGTGTAAAGAGCCAACAAATTTTTTTCCTTTCTTCATTTTGTGCCTAAAAGCTTAGGACTTTATCTTAATCAAGAATGTAAAATGAAAATAATAACATTTTTTTAAAAGGATGGGAAATGGGGGAACCTTTTAATTACTTGGTTATCAAATATATCATTGATTCAAAATGTTAAATTATAGATGATAACATATGTGATTCTGTGGTTCTGTGATATGCAAATACCACAGAACCACAGAATCACAGAACTGTCAGGATTCGAAGGGACCTCAAAGATCATCCAGTTCCAAACCCCCTGCCATGGGCTGGGACACCTCACACTACAGCAGGTTGCTCAGAGCCACATCCAGACTGGCCTTAAAAACCTCCAGGGATGAGGCTT
Source organism: Indicator indicator (assembly GCF_027791375.1). NCBI lineage: Eukaryota > Metazoa > Chordata > Aves > Piciformes > Indicatoridae > Indicator > Indicator indicator. Next base: position 41,007,396 of record NC_072013.1, read on the forward strand.
CCACCACCTCCCTGGGCAACCTGTGCCAGTGTCTCACCACCCCCATGGTGAAGAATTTTTTCCAGACATCCAATCTGAATCTACCCACTTATGGTTTTGTTCCATTCTCCCAACATCCTAAAAAGTCCCTCCCCAGCTTTCTTGTAGGCTCCCTTCAGATGCTGGAAGGCCACAATACCATCTCCTCTGGCTGTCCTCTTCTCCAGGTTGAACAACCCCAACTCTGTCAGTCTGTCTCCATAAAGAGGTGCTGCAGCCCTCTGATCATCCTCATTTTTTAAAATCTTCCAGGTAATTAACTCATGCCAAGATTTCCTTCAGGGGATGGTCTGAATCTTTCCAAATTAATATGCTTCTGAGGAATTCCAAGGATTAGCTTGAACCCTTCACTGTAAAGTAACAGAGTGTAGACTGTCATCTGAGTCACAGAACTGCATGCACATTTCCACTTCCATGCCTCTGGAGGTAAAATGCTTAAGCAAATCTTCTAACTTAGCAACATTCCCTATCACTTGATCTGGTCACTTCTACCTTTTGTATGCAATTCACAGAAATATTGGTGGGAGAATCCAGTTTGGCAGCAAAGTCTATCCACTTTGAACAACAGTAAATGACTACACAAAGTGTAAGTCAGGAAAGATCACACCTCAAACTGCCACACTGCTGGGCTCTTTGGCATTCATTTTACAGTTTTAAATCCCCACACACTATTACATGAAGTCTGAATTAGCTAAGAGCTGCTTAACTGATACCCTTAGGAAAAGAAATCGAATGACCACGTTATTACAAATTCTTTCTGTAGCAGAAAACCAAACCAAACCAAACCAAACCAAAAAAATCAAGACTTTGAATAAATCTTGATTAGATGCAAGTCTCATTTCGATTTGGAAGCAAGTAGGGATCATTAGCTCAGGTACCTAAAGAACTTACAATTTATTCTGGAAGAAATTTAGATCTCAAACAATGGAAATATTGAAAATTCTATATTTCTTCACTTCCCTTGGGCCATAACCAAACACAGTGGAGAACTAAATAATTAATAAATCATTTGGGATTTTTTTCTTGTGGCTTCAGTATATTTCAGATCCACAGGCTATCAGTAATTAATACTGTATGAACAGGTAATAAAGAGTTGTAATTATATGAGTCCTGACTATCAAACTCCTAAAGAAGAAATAGACCAATTTAACTGTAAACTATAACCTTTTGCACTCTTAATTACCTGTTTTGTTATGTATTGCTATTAATTATTAAGCTTTAAACACTTTTTAGTTTATTACAGCTAGTAGAGAATACAAAAATAATAATAATTAATGCTGATTCAACTGAGATAGTGCAAATGGTTGTATTTTTGTGTCACTGAGATAAATAAATGTTGTCTATGGTTATTATTTAAGCTAAAAACTAGCAAATAACCTCCTTACTACATGTGTATAATATATAAATTTATATAAATGTATATAAATGTATACAAATGTATATAAAGGAAACAAGCTCAAATGCATCTTTAGCTATTTCTGTGAGGTTTTGACTGCATTCCTTCAAGCAAAAATTCAAAATGTGTGTAAAAATAAGAAAGTGACATGATGATCTTAATTTTAAATTAATTTTGATTTAAATCCTGAGATTGTCTTTTTCATTCTAATGCTATTCTTCAGTTCCAAAAGTGCATGTAAATTAGATCTATTCCTTAGTGAGGATTACTCACAGATATTTGTTATTTACATTAGTAAAAAAAACCCCAAAACAAAAACTAGAGTCTGCTAAATACAACAAAGAAGCCAGACTGAGAATGGGGAGGAAAAAAAAAAACAAAAAACAACAACAACACATCAAAAAACTTAGAAATGTTTTGGGTTTTGTTTGGGGTATTTTTGCTGTTGGTGGTAGTGGAGGAGATTTTTTTGTTTGTTTGTTTGTTTGTTTCTCAGAAGCCATTCCAGAGTAGTCCATGCACACAAGTGACTGGTACAATTGCAGTCTCACAGTACATTAGAGGTTGGGAGGGACCTCAGGAGATCATCCAGTCCAACCCCCCTGCCAGAGCAGGATCACTTAGGGTAGTCTGCACAGGAATGCATCCAGGTGGCTTTGGAAAGTCTCCAGAGAAGGAGACTCCACAACCCCCCTGGGCAGCCTGTTCCAGAGCTCTGTCACCCTCACTGCAAAGAAGTTTCTCCTCATGTTGAGCTGAAATCTTCTCTGTTCAAGTTTGAACCCATTGTTCCTTGTCTTATCACTGTGAACCACCCAAAAGAGCCTGGCCCCCTCCACTTGACACCCACCCCTCAGCTATTGATAGACATTGATCAGATCCCCTCTCAGCCTTCTCTTCTCCAGACTAAACATCCCCAGGGTTCTCAGTCTCTCTTCACAGGGGAGATGCTCAAGTCCCCTAAGCATCCTCCTGGCTCTCCCTTGGATTCTCTCCAGCAGGTCTCTGTCTCTCTTGAACTGGGGAGCCCAAAACTGGACACAAGATTGCAGCTGTGGTCTCAGCAGGGCAGAGTAAAAGGGGAGAAGAACTTCCCTAGCCCTGCTGGACACACTTTCTTGATCCATCCCAGGATCCCATTGGCTCTCTTGGCCACAAGGGCACATTGTTGTTCCATGGAGAACTTGCTGCCCACCAGCACTCCAAGGTCTTTCTGTGTGGAGCTGCTTTCCAGCAGGGCAGCCTCTAACCTGTCCTGGTGCTGTTGTTATTTCTCCCCAGATGCAGGACCCTGCACTTGTCCTTATTAATCTTCATGAGGTTTGCCTGCACCCAGCTCTCCTGCCTGTCCAGATATCCAGGCTTCAAGGAGAGATGTTCCAGTCCCACAATCATCTTCATAGCTCTCTGTTGGACTCCTTCTAGCAGATCCCTGCCTCTCTTGAACGGGGAGCCCCAAACTGGACACAGTATTCCATGTGTGGTCTCAGCAGGGCAGAGTAGAGGGGAAGAAGAACCTCCCTAGCCCTGCTGGCCACACTTTTCTTGATGCTAACATTTCTATTACATTAGAGCTATAGTAAACTTGTGCATCTCTGACTTTGCTAGATGTTACCAAGGAATTGTTAATGATGCGCTCATCTTGCTGTCAGTGCCTTTATCCTTAGCAATCCTGTTCTATCTCTTGCTTTGAACAATTAAACCATTTGATCATTTTAACTTTCTGAGCTGTGGCAGAGCAAGCCCTTGCTGAGGCACCATAGAGTGGAGGTAAAAGTTGAGGTGAATTAATTTCACCAAATAGTTTTATCAAGAATCCTGGGCTCTGAGACAGGCAAATGTCAGGATCCTTTATCTTAGTGTGACACCTGTGTTTGCCATTTGTTAATAAGAAAGACCAGACTAATTTGCCTACCCTGTTATCTGATTCCCAATAATTAGTGGTGTATAGTTGAGGAATAGTGTATGTGGCCAGCAAGCAATGATTTTATCTTAGTACTACCTCCAAGCTTGCAATAGTCTGTGACCTTGGGTCTTCCTGAGCTGGAAGGGATGTTTTTGTATTCAGAAACAACCTCTCTATTCTTCTCATGGCACTTCAGTAGCTTGATAGTGGAAGCAAAATGAATGTATTTACCTGAGGTCTAAAACCTTGCAAATGTCGTCATATTTTGGCTTGGTCTAAACTCACAATCTGGCATTTACTGAGTTTTCTGGAGGATCTAAGTTCACAGTTTTGAGCCTACTTATGCACATTATTTGCTTAAGATTTGAAGTTTAAAAAAAAGAAGTAATAGGTTTGTAGATGTGGTGGGTTGAAAATCTCCCCCTGCACACACCCCAACATTAAATTTGGCAGACCAGCTCAGTTGGAGAATAAACAGCACAAGAACCCCCCCTGACCAAAGACCAGGGGAAGCTAATAGCTTCTCTCTCCCTGCCCCCCTCCCCTCCCTTCCCCCTTTTAAACAAAAAGGACAGGGGAAGGAGCAGAGATATATTTTATTAGACTTAGCCAAAACAATGCAGCCAAGGTCAAACAGAAGCCCGAGGAAACAAAAAGAGAAATAGTTTTGGTACAACCAGTTTAAGTCCCTTATTTATCCAATGGGATTGTTTAGACCTATAATTATTTTCCTTTTTACACCCACTAGTGATTCATTTACATTTCACCACTTGCTGTTCTAGATCTGTGAAGAATTTTAAAGGCATAGCCTAAAACTACCACAGTAGAAAAGATCTGAATAAGAAAAATAGGGAGAGGAGATGGAGTACAGCGTCGAGTGACAGCAAATATAACAGAAACTGTGACTTCTGCTTTACAGTTCCTGCTGAATTCAGAGCTAAGTGGAAGCTAAGAGACTTTGTCTCTTCCCCATACCATGAAGGAATAGCTGCTGCAGGAAACAAGAAGACCCAAAGTCAACATGGCAGGCTGAAGTCTCTTTTGATGGCTTTAGGAGGTGTAAGCAGTTTGTTTTTTTTCTCACAGCAAATGCCCTTCATTCCATGGCCTGTGCAGCTGCATAAAGCAAACTTTACTGCAAACCCACAAAACTTGTAGAATTTGGTCTTATAAGAACTTCTAAATTCTGCAAAAAGATTTCATTCTTACTCCTTAAGTAAGGGGAAAAAAAAACCAAAACACACTTTGAGTACTTTTCTTCCAATCATATTTGAATCTTCTATCTGTTTAATATTTGAAACCTGACCCTTCTTTTTCTACATCTCCTTGATATCTCCTCAACAGTGGTAAAGACCAGAAAGCAGTGTAAAGTAAGAGAATAACCAGCAGCAGCTAAACTAAATGAAACTCAGATTTCTGTCAGTTCTTCTGTCTCAATGTTTGACATGCAAAATGAGAGTCAGCTGGCAGGTAGAGCAAACCTGCAGCTGCTTGAAGCTAGTAGGGACTATCCAAACTGCTTTATTTCCCTGTCTTTCTTGATGATATGAAAACTGAGAGGTTTAGATTGCACAAATCATTGAGGAAACTGAAGCTTTGCAGTCTCTTCAGTGAAGCAGCATGGAGGATGCAATACTTTTACTGCAGCTTTACTGCAGTACTCTCCCACGGCAGCACTCCTTGGTTTACTTCATCCTAAGTAATGAAATTATTTGGTACAGCAGCAATTTCTAACAGTCCTAAGTGATCACAGACCAAAAAAAAAAAATTAAAAGAAGGTCTGTTCCTTAAACCATCACATTAATAGAAAAGATTCTAAGTACTGGCTTGCTGCAGCACAGCACAATCAAAATATTTTAACAGAGATTTTACTTGCTACTGCACATCACATTTTCAGTAACTTGGCTTCATGTACAAAATTTCTTCAGTACATTTAACCACATAGCTGCAAAGACATTTTGTATGCAAGCAAAAGAATCTGATCTTGCCCACAGCCTGAGCACTTTGTGGATACATTAACATTTTAATGAAGAAATGTGTTGATTTTCAGTGATATAATCTATCTGGAAAGTTGATAGGAAACAGTTTTCAACTGAAAAATGAAAGATCAGAGGATCAGAGGATGTTAGGAGTTGGAAGGGACCTTCAAAGAGCATCGAGTCCAACCACTCTAACAGAGCAGGACCATAGAATCTAGCACAGGTTGCACAGGAATGCATCCAGATGGGTCTGGAAAGTCTCCAGAGAAGGAGACTCCACAACTCCTCTGGGGAGTCTCCTTCAGTGCTCTGTGACTGTCCCAGTGAAGAAGTTCCTCCTCATGTTGAGGTGGACCCACCTGTGTTGTAGTTTACATCCATTAACATTTTAGTAGTTTATATCAATTACCATTTCAGTAGTTTATATCAATTACCATATTAGATGGAAGAAACAAATCTGTATAAAGAAATTTCTCTACATAAGTAAAAATTCCTTCACAGTTTCAAGACTTTTTGTTTGTTTGTTTCTCCAAAATGTAGAACAATCCATACTGCCACTGGAATCACAGTACTCAAAAAAGAACTTGGCAATTTCCTAAAAGTGAGAGTAATTGATATTGCTGTTGACAGGCCGTGTGTTAAAATATTACTTTGCATTAATTGGATTCTTATCCTGCCACCCCCATGTCCGATCTATAACAGCTGCTAAACAGTGTTCCACAAGAACAAATGATGGCTTCACATAAAACAGATGCCTTAATCAATGGAATTGATAGATACATGTGAAAAAGTGGAGAAAAAACTACAGGTCAAATGGGTCCCAGTGGGATATGTCTAAAGACAACAAAAGTGATGCTGTCGTATTTCTGTACAATGCCAGTGACTGAAGAATCAGAACAAATGGCATCAAAATCTGATGCCTTCAATGTGTGGGATTTCTGAGGGGGTCTGTTGTCAAGTAGCTTGGGCACAAAACTCATTTCCCTGAGTTTCATCTCAGATTCAGTAGCAGCACGACCTGCAAATCTCTCTATGTGCCAGTTCTCCCTGCAGGCAAAGATTTCCTCATTTTCTCACTGGTGTTCATGAGAATTAATAAAATATCATGTAAGTATAACAGTGAAATCACAGACAAATAAAAGTCAAAGGCAAAGAAACCTTAACTGACCATCTAGTCTTGAAGGTAGCCTCAGTTGCAAATGCATTATGAGGAACATATGTTTGTCTAAGTGGCTTTTAAAAACACCTAATAATGGGTATTGCAATCTCCCTGGACAACTTGCTCATTAGAACAATGTATGCATAGCTCTGGTTAGCTAAAGCAGTGAGGACTGCTTCTAAAGGCAACAGAGCTTCTTCTAACCAGATAACATATGAAAAACTCATGGTAATTTTCAGTCCAGCTTGCAGGAATCTTCAGTACAATACTAGGCTATGAATCCAGAGACCCATCTAAGCCTTTAAGATTTTTGCCTTGTCTTTTAGGTAAGCATGAAAGACCAAGAAAACTCAGCAAAACTTCAAGTTCTCTTCTGTTTTGTCGGGGCTGACAGCAATAGTTCAAAAGTAATTTTTATGTTGGTTTTTTTTTTTTCTTCATGCTATAAATTCCTTCAAGTCATAAATGTTCAACCACATCCTTTATTCCAGAATTTTCTGTCAATACATGGCTTGATACTGACTTCAGAGAGGGTACAATGCTCAAGAGCAGAAACCACTGCTCAGGATCAGACCAAAGATTTACAACTTAATTATGTTCTCTTTCTTATTCTTTCTTACTAGAGGCAAGTAGACTTTAGTTCTCATTTCATGGGATTTTTTAATACTTTCAGTGGCCTTAAATATGAGCATGGATGAGCTACTACCATTTGCATTTTTTTATAGCCTTCTATATTGTGTTATGTATAATGTCACTTTTTATTTACCTGCATTCCATTTTGATCACAGCTATAAAACGAGGTTCTTAAATGTCAGGAATAACTCATACCACAAAGAATGTGAAATTAAGGGCAAAGCTTACACAAAAGTAAATTAACTGAATTTAAATCCTATCAGGGATATGTGGAGGAAATGTTCTGCTGTGGGTATGATAGTGAGTTATCTCTCTTTTGCATTTACCTTTAAACTGCAGGCTCAGATGAGATAAACTATGTTCCATAATACACTAGAACATAAAACCAGACATTCTTCAATCAACTTTACATTTATAGGAACAGCAAATGCTTCAGTCTCATTGTCTACAATGTCAGGGAGATAGCCCACTGCAGGTACACCAAGGCCATCAACTCCATAGCATAATGAAAGTGCAGGAGGCTGCATGTGCTCACTAATTATTCTGGCATTAAGCAGTGCCTACGATTTATGAGGACTGTGAGTTGGTTCAATGGCTTTCTTTGGAGGTCAGACAGAAAGTCATGGGCCACTGTTTGCAGCTACCAGTTCTGGTCATCACTGGCTGAAGTGTCTGGCTGTCCCTTGGCTTCTGTCTCCATGTCTACCCCTGGTGTCCAGGACCATACCTCACTGCTAGCATCTTTTCTCCAGGCAAGATTTTCACATTTTTATTAGAATCGTAGAATCAGTGAGGGTTGGAAGGGCCCTCAAGGATCATCCAGTTCCAACCCCCCTGCCATGGGCAGGGACACCTCACACTACAGCAGGCTGGCCAGAGCCTCATCCAGCCTGGCTGCAAACACCTCCAGGGATGGGGCCTCAACCACCTCCCTGCACAACCCATTCCAGGCTCTCACCACTCTCATGGGGAAGAACTTCTTCCTCACATCCAGCCTGAATCTCCCCACTTCCAGCTTTATTCCATTCCCCCAGTCCTGTCACTACCTGATAGCCTAAAAAGTCCCTCCCCAGCTTTCTTGGAGCCCCCTTCAGATACTGGAAGGCCACAAGAAGGTCTCTTGGGAGCCTTCTCTTCTCCAGACTGAACAGCCCCAACTCTCTCAGTCTGTCCTCATAGCAGAGGTGCTCCAGCCCTCTGCTCATCCTGGTGGCCCTTCTCTGGACACCTTCCAGCATGTCCAGATCCCTCTTGTAATAGAGGCTCCAGAACTGGATGCAGTACTCCAGGTGGGGTCTCAGCAGAGCAGAGCAGAGAGGGAGAATCCCCTCCCTTGACCTGCTGGCCACACTTCTCCTGATGCAGCCCAGGCTCTGGTTGGCTTTCTGGGCTGCAAGTGCACATTGACAGCTCCTGTTGAGCTTCTCATCCACCAGCACCCCCAGGTCCCTCTCCTCAGGGCTGCTTTCCAGCCAGTCCCTGCCCAGCCTGGATTTGTGCTTGAGATTGCCTTGACCCAGCTGCAGGACCCTGCACTTGGTCTTGTTGAACCTCCTGAGGTTGGCTTGTGCCCACCTCTCCAGCCTGTCCAGGTCCCTCTGGATGGATCCCTTCCCTCCAGCCTGTCTGCTGCACCACACAGCTTGGTGTCATCAGCAAACTTGCTGAGGGTGCACTCAATGCCTCTGTCCATGGCACCAACAAAGATGTTGAACAAGACTGGTCCCGGGACTGATCCTTGAGGGACTCCACTTGTCCCTGGCCTCCACTGGGACATGGAGCCACCTCCCTTCTTTCTGAGACAACATCTTTTTTTAGGAACATTTATTTTCATTCTCTCTTCATTCTGGGCCCCCAAATCCCTAATTTTCCTTGTTTAACCAGGCTGTGTGCTGAAGCACAGCACACGATCAGCTGTGCAATTGTTGGTGCAGTCTCATGTCTCTTTGATAATTGGAGGATTCAAGGCATGACACTTTTGCTTAGTCTGGGTGCTATAAAAATTTACAACCTGCCTGTATTAGTTGCATGTAGCAAGCAGCAGGCAGCTCCATAGTTCAATTTTGGATGTTCCCACCCCACCATTTCTCCCACAGTTAGGTGCAGCCTGCTGGAGGATGGAGCAGTACTGGTTTTGAGCCACTACTGGCTTCTTCTTGGGCGTGCCCAATCTGGACCATTGGGTTTTGTGCTGCAAATGATTTTCTTTTCAGAATGTGTTTAGATATATAAATTAGTTAAAGTATTAGCAAGAAAGCTTGACTAAGACTCACTCCCATGATGCCATAATACTCCATATTTCATACAAAAAAGCCCTGAACCATCTCAGTTTATTTTTCATCTCAGATTGCTTAAAAGGAGACAATTCAGTGAGATCTCATGCAACTGAGATTTCACTGCTGCTGCGTTTCACTCCGCACTGTGAAAGTTTTACTCATTCTCACTCAGGTATGGTGACAATTAATATTTCATCACATCTGAAAAATAATTAAAGAACATTTCAAAATGCCAAAGGCTTAGCTGTTTGTGGTTTGGTTTATTTTCTGTTTATTGTTTTGCTTTCAACTGGACGGACTGTCCAAGCTGGAGATCTCCATAAGACATCTTATCACTCAAAATAAAACATGGAAATTTTTGGTTTTTAATTTATTTTTCATATCTTTTATTTTAAAATATAAAATAAATCAGATCATTTGCTTTGAAAGGAAGAAGCACATGTGAAAAGATATCCTTTTGGGTTCTTTTTTAGTATCAGCTCTGACAGACAAAATCTGCAGAAGCCCATATCCAGAAACCAAATATCCATAACATATTCCATGTCAAAATGGTGCAAACTTTCAGTAATTGTTAGCTTTCTTGCACATTTAAGGTTTTTTACAAAGATAATGTGAAGCCTTTAGATCTTGTAAGTATTTCAATGTTTGTAAGCCATCACCAAAAGAGGTAAAGAAAAAAAAAATAAATCAATGATACTTCAACCAACTGCATACACCTGCTTCCAAACAGGTGTGCAAGAATACAGAATCTCCTCATTTGTCTGTTTAAAGCTCAGCCAAAGATATGGAAAATCATTTACCAGTAAAAGTGTAGTTTTAATATCTCAGGTTTTATGGCAGACTAATTTCCTAAATTTTTATGCTTTCTCCTATGCCTATTTTATAGCTTGTGCTGAACTGCAGCACAAGTGATGTTATGAACTTAATTCAACTAGTTTAAACTTATCTAGTTTCAATCATCTTTCTTCAGCTTCAGTAGGCATATTTGAGAGTCTTGACAGAAAACTGCAACCTTAGGCAGTATGGTTTTATATGCCAGTGTATCTTTTAGAGAGGGACTTTATTGCTTATGATCCATTTTTGATACAAAGGCAATTGTAAAGAGGTCGTCCATGTTTCTATTCTATATCATAGTGTTTGAATTGACTTTTTTTCATTTCTTTCAGGTTCTTCAGGGAGGAGTGGAAGAACCAGCAATTGCAATGCTTGCTCAGCTGACCTCATCACAATCAAAGTCAGTATGAATTTGTATGTTGGCTTTTTTATGTATAAATAGACAAACCATAGAATCATAGAATCACCTGGGTTGAAAGGGACCACTAAAAGTCATCTAGTCCAAGCCCCCTGCAGTGAGCAGGCACATCCTCAACTAGCTCAACTAGATCAGGTCACTCATAGCCCTGTCAACCCTCACCTTGAATATCTCACAGTCTCACAGTATATCAGAGGTCAGAAGGGACCTCAAGAGATCATCAGGTTCAAACCCCCTGCCAGAGCAGCATCACTTAGGGTAGTCTGCACAGGAATGCATCCAGGTGGGGTTGGAAAGTCTCCAGAGAAGGAGACTCCACAACCCCCCATGGCAGCCTGTTCCAGTGCTCTGGCACCCTCACTGGAAAGAAGTTTCTCCTCATGTTGAGGTGAAATCTTCCATGTTCTAGTTTGACCCCATTGTTCCTTGTCTTATCACTGTGAACCACCCCATCTCCAGGGGTGGGGCCTCAACTGCCTCATCTGGGCAGCCTGCTCCAGTGCTCAACCATCCTCATTGTAAAGAATTTGTTCCTAACACCCAATCTAAATCTCCTCTTCTCTCATTTCAAACCATTTGCCCTCATCCTCTTGCTGCAGACCTTTGTAAGCAATCCCTCTCCAACCTTCTTGCAGGCCACTTGAGGCGCTAGAAGTCCTCTGTTAGGTCTCCCTTGAGCCTTCTCTTCTCCAGGCTGAACATCCCCTGCTCCATCAGCCTGTCCTGGTCTGTGCTGCTAAATTGTAGGGTTATGGTGTAATTGTAAATTTATCAAAGGCAATGTTTTGTCACATGTATACTGTGTGTTTCTAAACCAAAATAATTTTCTCCTCTAAGTCCCTAAACATGTCACCAGTCTATTTGAGTCAAACTTCCCAAGCTAAGCTCTGCCCTGCTTGGCTTAATGCTTTAACACAGAAACTTGGAACATTAGATTTTTTTCTACATGATTTCATTGTTTCACAATTTCTTGTTCATCTTCTAGTGAAGAAGTATCTCTGACAGGTTATGACTTCTTAGCTGAACAACTGGTTGTAGGGATCAGTTGCTTATTAACCCTGGGGCTGTTCAGTCTGGAGAAGAGAGGACTGAGAGAGGATTTAATAAATGTTTGTAAATATCTGGGGGCTGGGGGTCAAGAGGGAGGGGACAGGCTCTGCTCAGCTGCACCTTGTGATAGGACAAGGGGTAATGGATAGAAACTCCAGCACAGGAGGTTCCACCTCAACATGAGGAGGAACTTCTTGACTGTGAGGGTCACAGAGCACTGGAAGAGGCTGCCCAGAGAGGTTGTGGAGTCTCCTTCTCTGGAGACTTTCCAGACCCATCTGGATGCATTCCTGTGAGACCTGCTGGATTCTACGGTCCTGCTCTGTTAGGGGGGGTTGGACTCAATGATCTCTTTGGGTCCCTTCCAACCCCTAACATCCTCTGATCCTGTGAACCCTGTGAAAGAAACAAATCATATTTATTTAAATCAGAAATACTCAGTGAGAGAAAAGGGAATTCAAGTGCAGTTAGAATGACTTTTCCCACAGTATAGTCACAATTAACAACATATTTATTCAAATTAATTTATGTTATGCTTCTTCTTTTCAAAGGTATTATGTCTCATAGACAAAACATTTCTCTCTCATACAGAAGCAATCCAGCTGGAATTACAGTGATCAGTAGGAAATGGTTCAGGTGGAGAAATCAGTCCTCAAAAGAGGAGGTGTTTCAGGAATAATTTGAAATCTAAATTTTGTGGGGTTCAACTATTCAGAGACAGATGAATACGGACCTCAATTTGGAATAACTTCTCTTTCATTCAAAATAATGAACTGCTGCATGAATTGTTAATGAAAAATTATAGATTATGGAACGATTACCTCTAGCTGCAAGCTAGACATTGAATGAAATACATCTAAAACAAATCTATGCAGTTTTGAAATCAATATGCCAGCTGTCTGTTGCATGCATAATGTCTTCTAGTAAGTCTTTAAAAGAAAAAGGCAAATATTTTGTGCTCTGTGCATCCTTTTCTGCACTAATAAACTAATATTAAAAGGAGCAGGCTAAGGGAGGGGTTAGCATTTCTTAGCTTTCAACAGTTTAACTCAGCTGCAAGTTTTCACATGTAACCTACCTGTCTGTTTTTCTTCTTTCCTTTTTTTTTTTTTCAGTGGCATGGAAAACTGCTGAATTTCAGGGTAATATAGCTACAAATATAAGAGAATATCCATAGAAGAATGAAGGTTGTAGAGGAGAATTATTTTGTGAGCTACTGTAAGTAAAATCCCAGACTTTAATTTATCCTGCTGCAGTCACAGCAATGATCCATCCTGATGTGGACTACATCTGGCCTGGGAGGTGCGGAGGTCTATTCTATGTAGAGGTTTAAGTCATATTTCCTGCTTGATTCAGACCTGAATTATGTAATAGTCCCATACATCTCAACATGAATGCTGACCACTCTGAGTGGCAGTTGTTCATACAGTCAGGATACGATCCTAAAATGGGAATAACCACATTTTATAGATTAAAAAAGAATACTTTATTGCAGTAGAAACATTTCAGAGTGGATGTTAAAGTGACATTGTTAACCCCAGGAACAAAAAATATTAATAATCAAAGCCTAATAGGAAACATTCCAGGTCCAGAGGAGAGCTGTGAAAATGATCAGGGGGTTGGAGCACCTCTGCTATGAGGACAGGCTGAGGGAGCTGGGGGTGTTCAGCCTGGAGAAGAGAAGGTTGAGGTGATACCTAAAAGTAGCCTTCCAGTACCTGAAGGGGTCTACAGGAAGGATGGAGAGAGACTGTTTACAAGACCTGCAGTGACAGGACAAGGAGCAATGGCTTCAAGTTAGAGAAGGGCAGATCTAGACTGGATATCAGGAAGAAGTTCTTCACTATGAGGGTAGTGGAACACTGGAACAGGTTGCCCAGGGCGGTGGTTGAGATCCCTTCCCTGGAGATATTCAAGGTAAGACTCAACAAGGCCTTGGGCATCCTGATCTACTTGAGGATGTCCCTGCTGACTGCAGAGGGGGTTGGACTGGATGAGCTTTGGAGGTCTCTTCCAACCCAGACCATTCTATGAGCCTTTGATTCTATGTCCATGCTTCCCCAGATACATAAGAGTATGGAAGGACAGACAAATGACTTTGCAAGAAAATATAAATTATGAGAAGCGATTTTCTATCTTAAGTTTATGGATTTATTCCAGAAACAAAAGAAGCAGAGTTTAAAAAGTGCTGGTTAGACTGAAATCACACCATTAAAGCTTTTCTATGAGTAGCATTCATGTCCACTTAAGGACAGATTAATGTTGAAAAGATATTTTCATTATTTTGCCAATTATCAGGCTTCATATTGCAGTCCATTACCATTGCTTTCTAATTATATGTATTTTGTGCAGCTGTTTTGCAGAGCTGTGATAAGCAAGACTCCATTTTTCCTAAAACAACATGAAAGCTGCTGATGAAAATGGTCACTGCTGTGGCTGCTTTTCTACAGTGATGCACAGAGATTGTGGTTTGGGGGTTTTGTTTGTTTGTAGAGTTTTTTTTCCTGTTGTTGTTGCCATGAGGACTGAAACCCTGCCTTTTATTCAGTAACAGCTAGGACATTTTGTTCAAAAAAAGCTAAGGATTGCAAGCTCATGATGAAAACAGTTGGCAAGGATGTATCCTACCTGTACTTTTACACACTTTATTGAGAAAAGAAAAGAAAAGAAAAGAAAAGAAAAGAAAAGAAAAGAAAAGAAAAGAAAAGAAAAGAAAAGAAAAGAAAAGAAAAGAAGAGAAAAGAAAGAAAAGAAAAGAAAAGAAAAGAAAAGAAAAGAAAAGAAAAGAGAAAAGAAAAGAGAAAAGAAAAGAGAAAAGAAAAGAAAAGAAAAGAAAAGAAAAGAAAAGAAAAGAAAAGAAAAGAAAAGAAAAGAAAAGAAAAGAAAAGAAAAGAAAAGAAAAGAAAAGAAAAGAACAGAAAAGAAAAGAAATGAAAAAAGAAAAGAAAAGAACAGAAAAGAAAAGAAAAGAAAAGAAAAGAAAAGAAAAGAAAAGAAAAGAAAAGAAAAGAAAAGAAAAGAAAAGAAAAGAAAAAAGAAAAGAAAAGAAAAGAAGAGAAAAGAAAGAAAAGAAAAGAAAAGAAAAGAAAAGAAAAGAAAAGAAAAGAAAAGAAAAGAAAAGAAAAGAAAAGAAAAGAAAAGAAAAGAAAAGAAAAGAAAAGAAAAGAAAAGAAAAGAAAAGAAAAGAAAAGAAAAGAAAAAAGAAAAGAAAAGAAAAAAGAAAAGAAAAGAGAAAAGAAAAGAAAAGAGAAAAGAAAAGAAAGAAAAGAAAAGGAAAAGAAAAGAAAAGAAAAGAAAAGAAAAGAAAAGAAAAGAAAAGAAAAGAAAAGAAAAGAAAAGAAAAGAAAAGAAAAGAAAAGAAAAGAAAAGAAAAGAAAAGAGAAAAGAAAAGAAAAGAGAAAAGAAAAGAAAAGAGAAAAGAAAAGAGAAAAGAAAAGAAAGAAAAGAAAAGGAAAAGAAAAGAAAAGGAAAAGAAAAGAAAAGAAAAGAAAAGAAAAGAAAAGAAAAGAAAAGAAAAGAAAAGAAAAGAAAATAAAAGAAAAGAAAAGAAAAGAAAAGAAAAGAAAAGAAAAGAAAAAAGAAAAGAAAACAGAAAAAAGAAAAGAAAAGAGAAAAAAGAAAAGAAAAAAGAAAGGAAAGGAAAGGAAAGGAAAGGAAAGGAAAGGAAAGGAAAGGAAAGGAAAGGAAAGGAAAGGAAAGGAAAGGAAAGGAAAGGAAAGGAAAGGAAAGGAAAGGAAAGGAAAGGAAAGGAAAGGAAAGGAAAGGAAAGGAAAGGAAAGGAAAGGAAAAAGGGAAAAAAGGAAAAAAGGAAAAAAGGAAAAAAGGAAAAAAGGAAAAAGAACCTTTTTATTTCAAGCTTAACAGTATTTTAGGTTTTGTTCCTAGTTAGATTAATGTGAGATTAGTGTGGATGGGATGAAAGTTAAGGTTCTATATATTTCATACATACTCTGGTAGTCATTGTCTTGTTTTATTCCCCACTTTCATACTGTGAAACTTCAAAAGTGAACTTATTCTCCTTAGCTGAACAAATATAAATATATATTTTTTTTCCTGCAGGTGTCTTTAATC
The DNA here is from genome assembly GCF_027791375.1 of Indicator indicator. Lineage (NCBI taxonomy): Eukaryota > Metazoa > Chordata > Aves > Piciformes > Indicatoridae > Indicator > Indicator indicator. The sequence continues at coordinate 41,023,157 of NC_072013.1, forward strand.
CACTTGGAAGTGTGCTAGTTAACAATCCCCTGTATTCAGTATAGATTGATATATATAATGCTATTTATATGACTTAGTGCTCTTTGCACACTCTTGCTGAAAAGTGTAAGACAGTCGAAAATGGAGAGGAAAAATATGGCAGCAGAGAGCGGCATAAGAGGATTAGAAGAGCAGGGAACTGTGACAACCTGCTGGAAGTGATACAGAAGGAAAAGTTAAGCACATATGAGAGGAAACAACTACAGAGTTCTGAGCAGTACAGGAAAATGTTAGGAAATGGACATTGTTTCAGATTTAATGTTAGATTTTCAGCATATTGTGACAGGTAGGTAGTTTGTGAGCAGTACTAAAACTCCTCTGGACTTTTAGGCCAATATTTTGGTTCCAGAGTGCTAGGATTATGATTTTGTTAACCTATTTGTGTTAACAAGACTAGAGAAATCTTTTCCTACATCGTAGTTATCAACAGCTATTTGTGTACACTCTAGAATGCTTCACTTCTGTTTTTGAGCAGGCTCAGAAGCTTGCAGTTAACTCAAGGGTATCTCTTCTTCTGCCTGTTTTCTCTTACCTTTAAAAAGGATGAACTGGTTTTATGCTTTCAGGACAACATTCATGGAAAATTCCCAGAACTTGCTAGCTTCTTTATCCTTTATCCATGGAAGCTTCCCATGAATCCCTCCCAATTTAGCTCTGAGCAAGCAGAAGTTTGCTTTTCTAAAACAGAGGGCAGGACTCTAAAATAAGAAAATATCCTTAGTCTGAATAGCTTTTAGTGCAGATACTAGAGCACAGCTAGTGAGCTTCTGGCCTGAAAGTCTTAACTCTCTTTACCATTCCACCAGTCAGTTTCTTATGTGGCTCAGCCATAAAATGGGAGTAAGATACTTTGAAAGCAAAATCAAAGGACCAGACAGATTTAACAGCTCTTCATCCCATTTATCTGAAAGGCATCCATGACTATAGGACCTAAAATATTTGCTGTATTTTAGCAGAGATCTCTGGGCCTCAGTTAATCCTACACAGAGAGAAAAACCATACAAGTTACTGAGTCAGTGTACAGAAATAGGTAACTAAGGTTGACAGTGGAGGAAAACAGCAAGGTGTAAAGTAACAGGGATTGTAAGACCAGCTAGCAACCACGGACAGTGGAAGAAGCAATATCACACCTATATGACAGGATCATTCTGAAGCTGTAGATGCTGAAAGTCAGTCACAGGACTTTCAGCTCCTAAATCCCAAATCTGTTTCAAGACCACTACAGCAATATCAGTTAAAGCTTGCAGCTTCAGGAGTCAAACTCTAAATGCAGCTCTGAAGTACAAGAGGAAACAGACCAGAAGCTCTTCCTTAACAACACAGACATTTATGTACTTGGAGTATTAATTAAACAAAACACTGAATAACTTTGAGTATTAATTAGATAGAACTCTGAGTAATTTTAAATATTCACCTTTTGATTTATTTCTATTGTACCAGCCATATTTCTGGTGAGAAACTGCAAAATAATTAGCAAATCACTTTAGGAACTCCTCTGCCGTTACATCTCACGCGGAAATTATTTGCATCTTTTCAGCATCATATAATTAAGACATAAAAATCTGGGGTGTGTATATATATATAGGTATAAATACTGCACTATTTTTAGTTTATATTCATTATAACTCAGGTTAACAACAAAAAAAATTGCTGTCAGTGCAAGAAAATAGGTTTGCATCAGGAATTATTTACATGCTTATTATTTCTCATTTATTATAAACAAATAGGTTTATTGTACATGAAAACACCAAATAAGCAGCACAGTGCTCTCAATTAAATACAGACAGATTTACACCATGAGTTGGTGCAGCTTCAGTACTTCAATATGATCACAGTCTCACACTATATCAGAGGTTGGAAGGGACCTCAAGAGAGCATCAGGTACAACCCCCCTGCCAAAAGCAGGATCACTTAGGGTAGTCCACACAGGAATGCATCCAGCTGGGTCTTGAAAGCCTCCAGAAAAGGAGACTCCACAACCCCCTTGGGCAGCCTGTTCCAGTGCTTTGTCACCCTCACTGGAAAGAAGTTTCTCCTCATGTTGACCTGAAATCTTCTCTGTTCAAGTTTGAACCCATTGTTCCTTGTCTTATCACTGTGAACCACCCAAAAGAGCCTGGGCCCCTCCTCCCGACACCCACCCCTCAGCTATTGATAGGCATTGATCAGATCCCCTCTCAGTCTTCTCTTCTCCAGACTAAACAGCCCCAGGGCTCTCAGGCTCTCTTCACAGGGCAGATGCTCAAGTCCCCTAAGCATCCTCCTGGCTCTGCCTTGGATTCTCTCCAGCAGGTCTCTGTCTCTCTTGAACTGGGGAGCCCCAAACTGGACACAGGATTGCAGCTGTGGTCTCAGCAGGGCAGAGCAGAGAGGTAGAAGAACTTCCCTAGCCCTGCTGGACACCCCTTGCTTGATGCATCCCAGGATCCCATTGGCTCTCTTGGCCACCAGAGCACATTGTTGTTCCATGCAGAATATCTCTGTGGAGCTGTTTTCCAGCAGGGCAGCCTCTAACCTGTCCTGGTACCTGTTGTTATTTCTCCCCAGATGTAGGACCTTGCACTTGCACTTGATCAGTACAGCTTCATTTCTGAAGTGGACAGGAAAAGTTTAGCCCACTACTCCTGCCAGTTCTCTCATGGGACTGAATTCAGAACTCAGAAGGGCAAATCTTTTTGGATAGCTTCCAATAGGGCCAGGTGGACAAAAGTTTCAAACACTTTTACAGTGGTGTAGGGGGAAATCTTACAAATAATCTCTCTATATCATTTGAAAACAAAAGGTTAATTAACCCTTTAGCAAATAATTTTCTAAAAATCCGAAATCCCCAGTGGTTCAGGCAATTTTGCTGGTAACATGTGACAGTGGAATCTGGCTGATGTTCCCTCAGTGTTTAGTGCTAACAGTAAGTACATTTTGACAGTGGAGCAGACAAATATGAGACACAGGGAGAAATGCTAGGAGTGTATATAGCAAATAAGAGTGCCCTTTGACATGATAGCTTTATTGACCATAGTGGCAAGAAAAATATATCAGAATTAGAAGGAGCCAGCTCCTCTGCTCTAAGTCAACATTGCAAATCAAACCTCATAGGAGGACATCACAAGTTTGGTTTGGTTATTCTGGAATGCATGGAGAAAACCCAGGAAAGCAGAGATCTTGGGCTGAAACCTGGATGACTGGAAATATCTCAGTTTTCTATTTTTGCAGGAGGGCAGGATGAATTCTACTGTGGTTCAGATATCAGCAAAAAAAAAGGTTGTAATTTCTTTATTTCTGAGGTAGAGTTAAAGCAGTTTGACTTTTACAGTGAGTTGAATTTGCAAGAGTAGGTGCTAGAAAATCCTTAAGTCAATAAAATCCTCAATCCTTTTTTACTCAGTCCTATATTCTTCAGGCATGTGTAAGCCTGAATGGATGTGTGCCCTGATGATAAAATCAGTAAAATTCTTAGCCTGGAGAAAAGGAGGCTCCAGGGAGACCTAATAGCAGCCTTCCAATACCTGATGGGGATTACAAGAAGGATGGAGAGAGACTGTTTGCAAAGGCCTGCAGGGACAGGAAAAGGAGCAATGGCTTCAAACTAGAGAAGGGCAGATTTAGATTGGATATCAGGAAGGAGTTCTTCACTATGAGGGTGGTGGAACACTGGAACAGGTTGCTCAAGGAGGTGGTTGAAGTCCCTTCCCTGGAGATATTCAAGGTAAGGCTCAATAAAGCCCTGGGCAGCCTGATCTACTTGAGGATGTCTCTGCTGACTATGGGGAGGTAGGACTGGATGACCTTTGGAGATCCCTTCAGACCTGGACCATTCTATGATTCTATGAAGTGCTCTAACTTTTAAAATAAAAACAAAGGAAAATATCTGAAGCATAGTCTAATTGTTTTGCATACTTATTATTATTTTTTATTTTTAGTTTATGCTGAAAAAATGATGTATTCTTCATACCAAAGAATGAAGAAAAATTAAGTACATCTGGGAATTTAAAAATCTTTGACAAGAGACAAACTGAAAAAAAAACCCACCAAACAGTCTTTTACTAATAAGGAAATATTTTCAAAGAAAAAAAATAGTTGGAGATGAATACAAATTAGCCATCTTTTTCTCTGAGATGGAAAATACTCCAATTCCAATAAATATTGATAAATTATTTTCTAATTTGGATTGTTTGGTGCTGATATTTGTTTTGGAAATAAAACAACCAGGCTCTTCTCACTTGCTCCCTGTGATAGGACAAGGAGCAATGGATGTAAGCTGCAGCACAGGAGGTTCCACCTCAACACAAGGGGGAAATTCCTTACTGTAAGGGTCACAGAGCACTGAACAGGCACCCCAGAGAGGTTGTGGAGTCTCCTTCTCTGGAGACTTTCTAAGCTCATCTGGATGTGTTCCTCTGTGACCTGAGCTAGATTGTATTGGTCCTGCTCTGGCAGAGGGGTTGGACTCGATGATCTCTTTGGGTCCCTTCCAACTTCTGACATCCTGTGATCCTGTGAAAATCACAAAAGTAGCAAAATCCTCACATGAATTTGCAAGTTTCACAGAAAGATGTGGAGAAAGAAAGGAGCACAGCAGCAAGAGACAAAGACCCCAAAGAAGTCCTGTGAGACTCAGTGATGCTGTGTTCCTGTCTTCATGCTCACTAGAGAGGTGAAGCATGAAAAATATTTAGTAGCTAATTTCTCAGTCAAACACAGAAGGCTATAATGGTGTGTGAATTATGCTTCTTCAGAAAAGAATTAGCCATACAAACACACTTCCCTTGCTCTCCTTTTTTAACATTTGTATTTAATTACTGGGGGTGTTTATTCAGTGAAGAGCAGAAATGTCTTCAATCTTCCTGATGACTCTTTGCTTCAAAAAAGGAAAGCAGTTTAACTACTTATTTTATAAAGAAGCCTAAATGGAGAGCATGGTAACAAAGTTTGATAAGCAATTGTAAGGCCTGCTTCTGGTAATAATTAAGATCATTCCTTAAAGAGCTGAAAAAACTGCTTCTGGTAATAATTAAGACAGTTCCTAAAAGAGCTGATCCAAGTTTTCTTGCAATCTCTAGGAAAACCTTCACAGTGACGAGTTGCTATGACGATCAATGCTAATTTGTTACCAGTGTTTCAAGAACTGCAGTTTGGCCAAGGGTCCTACTGATAAACTGAATAAACTGACTAACAGCAGAAAGAAATTTTTAATTTCTTTCTAGTAATAAGAAAGAAAAAGATTTTCTGGAGGAGAATGGCCACCACCTACTGGTAGAGACAATATGCTAGGCTGGACTCTGAAGTATAGCTCAGACATTATTGGAGGCATAAACACTGCACATCTTGTATACATATCCTGAAAAATAAAGTTTCACTGCCTTTTTATACAAATCAGCTGTGTCCAGCCCTGAAATAATGTATTTACATTTTTTTATACTGACTAAGTCCTGAAATAATGTATTTAAATTCTTTTATACAGACTTCAAGACCTGGAAAAATGATTGCCAATAATATTTGGTTCAGAGTACAAAAATTATGATCTGTTGACTGCAATTCCATGGTGGCTGTTGTAACTGCACAGAAAAAAAGAGTGAATTAGAACTAGGATTAGGGTTAGAAAAACAGGAATAAGAACTGGAATAGTCCAATGCTCTTTACTCCTGTTCAATATTTTTTTTGATGATCTGGATGAAGGGATTGATTCCATCATCAGTAAGTTTGCAGATGACACCAAGCTGGCATTCAACAAGTCCAAGTGCCAGACTTGTTGAATGCCATCCTGTTGGACTCTGCCCATCTGTGCAGCCTGTCCAGGTCCCTCTGCAGAGCCCTTCTACCCTCTACCAGATCAACACCTGCTCCCAACTTGGTGTCATCTGCAAACTTACTGATGACTGACTCAATCCCCTCATCCAGATCATCAATAAAGATATTGAACAGGATGGGGCCCAGCACTGATCTGATCCCTGGGGGACACCACTAGTGACTGGCCTCCAGCTGGATCTCACTTGGTGGAAACTCATAAAGCCATTCTATTTTAGCAGCAACCCTGTTATTCTCTGAGAGCATATGAATAGAACCATGGGCTTAGGTTTTTTTCTCTGTTGCTCCTTTGTCTCACTAACTGCTAGTCCTCTTTTGAATGCATTTTTCATGGACATTCTTTATGCTTGTCCTTTTTTGTCACTTTTCTCCGAACATTGCAGGTTCATGTAATTTATGGGCAAGGTGATCAGAAATCATCATCCTTCAAGGTGAAAATGTGCTTTTGGCTTACATAATACCACTGTGATCTATCCAGTATTATTTTCAGCCATGGTTTTCATGTAGAAGGAAAGTTTTTGATGTTGTTCGGGTTATTTTTGGTGGTTGTGTTGTTTGGTTTGGTTTGGTTTGGTTTGGTTTGGTTTGGTTTGGTTTGGTTTTCATCTGGTTTCTAAAATCATGCAGTTTTCTCTTTCTGTCTCCTCCTCCCCTGAGTTCTACATTTAATTACATTTGGCAGCTCAAAATATATTTTCTAAGGTGAGCTATGCTGTGCTTTTGAACAGGGATGTTAGGTTTCATAAAGTCTGCCTTTGCTAGGTTTATTAATTCATTACTTCCACATACCTCACCTTCCTTGACCTTTCCAGTATTGACTGCTTTCATTGAAAGAAGTCTTACTGAAGGAGGTAATTCATGTCTCAGTCATTGCAGAAGTCTATTAATTGCTTTCATTGCTGTTTGTTTTCTTCCATAGCCTCTTTAGCACTTGTTTCACACACACAAAAATTCCTCCATGTCTATCACCATTACATTTCTGGCTGATCCTTCCCCATCTCTCTCCTTAAGTTTCTGTGTTATATTGATTTTTTTTTTTTAATCATTATTTTGAACTCTAATTTGCTTTCAAAGCTAGGGACCTAACTACATGGCAGTTACAGTTTTCCTGGTTGTTCTCTGTCTTCTGTCAATGTAACATGAATTATTTCTGTGCTGTTAGTAAGGTGACTTCTTCCCCCATTCTGATCTCCCTTTTATGTCATGCAGCTTGGGCATCAGCCATGCAAATTGGGTGTCCTGGACTGATGAGACACAGACACTGAGCTGTCCCAAGGCCCAGTGTTTAAGGCAGCAGCTTTGCCAGCTCTCTGCCCTTTCCACAGTACAAATCTGCAACAGAGAGAAGCATCTTCTGTGCTATGGCATGCAAAGAAAAAAAACACATTACTAGGCTGTTGTTCCCTCTGTGTGACAGCAGAAAGGGCAGGAATCACCTGTCATAGACTCATAGAATCAGTCAGGGCTGGAAGGGACCACAAGGATCATCCAGTTCCAACCCCCCTGCCTTGGGCAGGGACACCTCACACTACAGCAGGCTGGCCAGAGCCTCATCCAGCCTGGCTGCAAACACCTCCAGGGATGGGGCCTCAACCACCTCCCTGCACAACCCATTCCAGGCTCACCACTCTCATGGGGAAGAACTTCTTCCTCACATCCAGTCTGAATCTCCCTACTTCCAGCTTTATTCCATTCCCCCCAGTCCTGTCACTACCTGATGTCCTAAAAAGTCCCTCCCCAGCTTTCTTGGAGCCTCCTTCAGATCCTGGAAGGCCACAAGAAGGTCACCTGGGAGCCTTCTCTTCTCCAGACTGTGGGTTTGTTATTCTGTGCCCTGTGATTTGTTTGTTCTGTGCTTATGGAACCAAACTCAGGTGGGAAGCATTATTATGCATCAATTTCATTGATTCTCTTTGGGTTCCTTAGGTAAAGAGCAACATGAGGGTACTCATTTTGGTCTCAGAAAGTCAATGAACAATTTATTAAGTGCCTTGTAGTAGTGCACTGATGAGCAAAAAAACCCCAACCAACCAAACAAACAAAAAAAACCCCAACAACAACAACAACAAAAGAATTGCAAGAATTTTTTTATTTGTTTTTAATAAGGGTCTTTAGTATTTCATGTTAGGGGTTTTTTAATCAGATTGCATGTCTTTTCTAGAGTAAAACTTCTGAGCAGTTTGGTAATGTAAAGATTAAGATTGCTGCTGGGGACCTCTCTAGCTGCAAAAGCAACTGTGAGAACACCATAATCTACCTTCTCTTCAGCTTCATGAACATCAAGGCAAATTCAATTTCCAGGGCCATGAGACAAAGCTGACTCTTTAAAAGATAAGTCTGAAGTTACCTGATGCTGATTCAGAAGGGTAAGACTTGTTCAGACATCACAGTGTTTTGCTGGTTGGTCTCACTTCTGATAGAAACCAAATTCTCACAGAAAGTAATTCTCACTGGAACTAAAAGTCACAACCAACTTACAGCATTTTCTGCTTCAACTAGCAGTGCCACGTCTCTGAGTTTGTTCCTTGTAATGCAAACAGCTCACAGCTTAAATTGAAAAGTATTTCCATGGAGGGCTAATACAGATCCAATCTTCACCATCCCAGAAAGCAGAGAGAAAGAACAAGCTGTAGGACTAAATTTGAAGCTATTAGAAATGCCTGGCTAAATCTTAGTGAGTTGTGAGCACTTTATTGAGACATTGAAATATGGATTTTTTATTTCAATGTTTTAGCATTGACCATATTGCTAATGGTTAGAAAAATAATATGCAATGATTCATCCTGTCATGAGAAAAACCAGCATGGGAGTGCCTTGCTTTGAGAGTCTCCCACTAGACTAAACTCATGACTTCCATGAAACAAAACAATCTTTGAGCTGGGCTCTGACTTCAGAGAATTCAGGTAGCACAAGAGGGAAGGCTTTCCACAAAGGCACATAACAGAGGAAATCAGAAATGATATGGATTTTCAAAAGATTTGCTGTAGTCCTGAGACACTCTGGAATAAAGAACAGATGTTGATAATGCAGCATCCCAATGGACTGTGCTTAAGGAATCAGCTTTGCCAGTTCTTTTTGCCTTTGGGCAAGGGACAAGTGTGTGACAGGGAATAGGCAGCTCATGTGCTCTCTTCAGATGAAGAGAGATTGTTACACTCTCTCTGCACAACAGTAGAAACAGAATATTAACCTATACTGTAAGGCAAGAATGTGATACAGAGAAAGCCATTAGCACAGGGTCTGGATTTGCTTCCTTCTAGAGCACTTAAAATCAAGTTTGATTTCCTAATGTCTTCATCTTTTGAGGGGCCATAGCACACTTTTTTCTTTAAAGGGTTATAGGGATCTGACTGGAATTTTATTTCAGTCTTATTCCAGTCTCTTTTCTTTTGTGCAAAAGCTTCTCTGTTCTGTAGCAGCAGCAGTGCAGGAAATGTAATTAATTTTAACATATATCAAACAAAAAAAGTAAAAAGAAAAACACAGCTAAGAAAAGGTGAGGCATTAGCTGGTTCAGATCTGGTTGTCATCATAGATGAGTTCCTTGTGGATGTTTTCTGCCCTTCACCAAACCACCATATAATTTGCCATAATTGAGAGGCTTTGTCTGAGACAGGCACACATCTGAACTAGCTGGGTCAGACACATTGCAGTGGCAGAAGTTCCATGGCATGCTTATCCTCAGCAAGGACCAAATACTGTCCTTGAATGTGCATGACAGAAAAAAAAAATCCTATTAAGTTCTGAGAAAGCTGATAATTCAGCTTTAGGAGGATAATATCCCTCCAGCTTGTCTGGACTTTGGAAAATCACTTGTTTTTATGACCACTGCTAATTATTTAGAAAAGAAGAATATATGAGGAAATTTTCCCCATCTATGAAGGTTTTTATCAGTGGAAATTAATTAAAAAGACACTATGGCACTGAGTTTGACTAAATATCTCTAGCTCACCTCTTTACATAGGAGCTGATATTAGAATTCATGAATGCAAATGGTTTATAAAATCAAAGTGATGCATCAGAGAGATGGTGGTACATAAAAATTATGATTTCTATTAATGAATTCCATTAAATGAAACTTTAGGGCAAGTGTAAATGTAGATATAATACATCCATGTGCTTATGACTTTTGATTTGAGAATAATAAAGCTGATTTAAAATGCCTACTGGTTTCCAGAGTACAGTTTTATTAGTAGTTAAAAAAAAAAAAAAAAAGAAACATTAAAATTTGAATTCAAGGTGAAGAAACTAGGTAATAAACTGACATTTATTTAATGGTAATATATATTAATAGTAAGGGCATTTATCCAGGGCTGAGAACTGTGCAGGATGAATTTCAGCCCAGATAGGGAATCAATATACCATTGAAATGTGTTCCAAGAACTTACATGGTATTTCATAAGCACACTGATGTTTCCCTGCTCTTCTGAAGAAAATAATATACAGCTCTTCAGTTTCAGTTTCAGTTTGGACTTAAATGTATGTCCTGATGGGATTCATAGCTATAGTTACATCCAGTACCTGTAAGTGGCATTCCATGAGATAAACAGAATCATTCAATTACCAGAAGTCATTGTAGTCCAGAGTGGGCAACCTCAGAAAAAATAAGTAGTAAATCTTCAGGTGAACCTGCTAGACACTCACCAGTTTCTATAGCTCATTTCCACTGGCAAATAAAGGAAGTGCTCTTCATCAGGTTGCCCAGGGAGGTAGTTGAGGCCCCATCCCTGCAGATATTCAAGTTGAGGCTCAGCAGAGCCCTGATTTCGTTGAGGATGCCCCTGTTTACTGCAGAGGGGGTTGGACTAGATGACCTTGGGAGGAGGTGCTTTCCAACCCAGACCATTTTATGATTCTATGATTTGTCTTTGAAATCTGTGAACTGAGGAGAGTGTGATAAGAGCGCTAAATACGGCATTAATTTAGCAATCTATTTATTATCTCTCTTTTTTTTTTTCCCAAATCAAAATACTACTCATTAGGAATTATGCCTCTTTTATGTTGTTGTTGCTTTTGGGTTTGGGTTTTTTTTTTTGTTTGTTTGTTTTGTTTTTTTTACACATTAATATGCAACACAAATTTTCAGGTATTTTAATTAATCTTATTTTGGAATTAATTTAATCTCCTTTCTGACACAATACAGCATGGAAATTACATGTAACTGCAGAAGATTAACTAATTGGAAATTAAACATTGCAAATGTTATTAGAAGAGACTTGTCAAGTAAAATGAACATTCCCAGAATGTGTATTCCCTTCCCCAGGATGAACTACCACAACTCACTCAGCCTGTTCTCATAGGAGAGGTGTTCCACCCCTCCATAACTCTCTCAGCCTGTTCTCATAGGAGAGTTTTTCCACCCCTCCATAACTCTCTCAGCCTGTTCTCATAGGAGAGGTGTTCTCCTACCCCTCCATAACTCTCTCTCAGCCTGTTCTCATAGGAGAGGTGTTCTACCCCTCCATAACTCTCTCAGCCTGTTCTCATAGGAGAGGTGTTCCACCCTCCATAACTCTCTCAGCCTGTTCCATAGGAGAGGTGTTCTACCCCTCCATAACTCTCTCAGCCTGTTCTCATAGGAGAGGTGTTCTACCCCTCCATAACTCACTCAGCCTGTTCTCATAGGAGAGGTGTTCCACCCTCCATAACTCTCTCAGCCTGTTCCATAGGAGAGGTGTTCTACCCCTCCATAACTCTCTCAGCCTGTTCTCATAGGAGAGGTGTTCCACCCCTCCATAACTCTCTCAGCCTGTTCTCATAGGAGAGGTGTTCTACCCCTCCATAACTCTCTCAGCCTGTTCCATAGGAGAGGTGTTCTACCCCTCCATAACTCACTCAGCCTGTTCTCATAGGAGAGGTGTTCCACCCTCCATAACTCTCTCAGCCTGTTCTCATAGGAGAGGTGTTCCTCCCCTCCATAACTCTCTCAGCCTGTTCTCATAGGAGAGGTGTTCCACCCTCCATAACTCTCTCAGCCTGTTCTCATAGGAGAGGTGTTCCACCCCTCCATAACTCTCTCAGCCTGTTCTCATAGGAGAGGTGTTCTACCCCTCCATAACTCTCTCAGCCTGTTCCATAGGAGAGGTGTTCTACCCCTCCATAACTCTCTCAGCCTGTTCTCATAGGAGAGGTGTTCCACCCTCCATAACTCTCTCAGCCTGTTCTCATAGGAGAGGTGTTCCACCCTCCATAACTCTCTCAGCCTGTTCCATAGGAGAGGTGTTCCACCCTCCATAACTCACTCAGCCTGTTCCATAGGAGAGGTGTTCCACCCTCCATAACTCTCTCAGCCTGTTCTCATAGGAGAGGTGTTCTACCCCTCCATAACTCTCTCAGCCTGTTCTCATAGGAGAGGTGTTCTGCCCCTCCATAACTCTCTCAGCCTGTTCTCATAGGAGAGGTGTTCCACCCTCCATAACTCTCTCAGCCTGTTCCATAGGAGAGGTGTTCTACCCCTCCATAACTCACTCAGCCTGTTCTCATAGGAGAGGTGTTCCACCCTCCATAACTCACTCAGCCTGTTCTCATAGGAGAGGTGTTCTACCCCTCCATAACTCTCTCAGCCTGTTCTCATAGGAGAGGTGTTCCACCCTCCATAACTCACTCAGCCTGTTCTCATAGGAGAGGTGTTCCACCCTCCATAACTCACTCAGCCTGTTCCATAGGAGAGGTGTTCCACCCTCCATAACTCTCTCAGCCTGTTCTCATAGGAGAGGTGTTCTACCCCTCCATAACTCTCTCAGCCTGTTCTCATAGGAGAGGTGTTCCACCCTCCATAACTCTCTCAGCCTGTTCTCATAGGAGAGGTGTTCTCCCCTCCATAACTCTCTCAGCCTGTTCTCATAGGAGAGGTGTTCTACCCCTCCATAACTCTCTCAGCCTGTTCTCATAGGAGAGGTGTTCTACCCCTCCATAACTCACTCAGCCTGTTCTCATAGGAGAGGTGTTCCACCCTCCATAACTCTCTCAGCCTGTTCTCATAGGAGAGGTGTTCTACCCCTCCATAACTCTCTCAGCCTGTTCTCATAGGAGAGGTGTTCCACCCTCCATAACTCTCTCAGCCTGTTCTCATAGGAGAGGTGTTCCACCCTCCATAACTCACTCAGCCTGTTCTCATAGGAGAGGTGTTCCACCCCTCCATAACTCTCTCAGCCTGTTCTCATAGGAGAGGTGTTCTACCCCTCCATAACTCTCTCAGCCTGTTCCATAGGAGAGGTGTTCCACCCTCCATAACTCACTCAGCCTGTTCTCATAGGAGAGGTGTTCCACCCTCCATAACTCTCTCAGCCTGTTCTCATAGGAGAGTTTTTCCATCCCTCTGATCATCTCTGTGGCCCTCTGGATTATTTCTGTAATCTTCACTGTTCTCCTGCCATATCAAGTGTTTTCATGATCTCCCAAATAAAATCAAGCAGCTAAAAGGAAGAAAAGCACTTTTTCTCCTCTCAGTTGAGCATTGTGTATTGCTCCTAAAACTTTTCCTTTAATTCTGAAAACAAGAAGGCAGAATCCCTCTGTTTTTTTATTTTTCTTGCTTCTCTTTCTTCTTCCAGTTGATGTTTCCTGTCTCAGTCATCTCCAGCACTCCTCATGCTCTTCTATATATTGCACTAGAGAAAAAGTAAAGACAAGTGTCAGAAAGAGATGAAAATGCTTAGCATTGGGAAAGTGAAACATCAGGTCAATGTCTATTCATAGCTCAAGGGCTTTTTATTTTATTGGGCTACTTTCTTAACTTCTTTTGAAGTAGATGGAGAACCAATGGGAAAAAAAAAAGTGAAGAAGTTCAAGCAGTGAGGATCTTTTGTTGGTTTTGTCTGTATTTGCAACTACACCTGAAGAGGTACTTCAAGACTGTGTGTTTCAAGAGTTTTCAAGATGTGTTATGATGCCTCTTGTGTGTTGCCAGAGATTAACCAAAAGGTGAAAACCTAACCTGATTTAGAGGGTTCCACAGAGGTAGACTCTTAGTCTGTTTAAATAGTTTTGTTCAGGTTAGCAGATTACAAGATGTATCCTAATTTCCTGACGAGATACTCCTACTAGAACACTTTTTCCTCAGTTGACTTCAAACATGTTAATCCCTTCCAGTATGGAGCAAAGCAGCTGTTAAGAAACGTTTCCATTTGAAGCAGCTCTTCTAAGCTGCGCCCTGAGTCAAATTTGCACTCAATTGCAGTTCTGTTGCTGATTTCACTGTCATGAAATACAATTGGATAAATACAACTTTTTTTTTTTTTTTCCAGGTAGTAGAAGTGTAAGGCTGAAAAAGAATGATTCCTAAGGCCTTTTAAAACTTTTATTTCTCTGTTCTTCTGCTTCTTTATGAGCAAAGGAAGAGCGAGAATACATCCCTATCCTCTGAAGGCTTGCTTGGACTGTGCATTTTAATCAGATACAGAAATCTCTGGTTCCAACCAGAGTACTGTATAGTGAAGAACTCAAGGGAGCTCTAATATGGTGATAAAATCCTCAGATCTGAAAGCACCAGCTCAATGCTGGAGTGATGTTGCATCTGCAGGAACGTCAGGCCACTCGTAAATGCTGAGCGCACATAATCCTGCTGATGCAATCAAACTACTTCCAATTCTGCAGCAGACTCAGTTAACACTTAATGCTAAATTCTCTGTGTGTTCCATTTAACTGCATAGATGCATAACCTAGCACAGGCATACCCAGGAATGTAAGAATTGAAGATCTAATGCTTGGAAATGTCATACAATTCATATATGGCACCATAGTACTCCAGGAAGCTGTGAGTCAAGAGTCTTCTCTGGCTACATGTAACCAGAAAGAAATTATATTTTATGTCTACCTGTTGCAGTGTCTCACCACTCTCATGGTAAAGAACTTCCTAACTTTCAGTCTAAATCTGCTCTTCTCTAGTTTGTAGCCATTGCCCCTCATCCTATCACCACAGAGAGGTTTTTATGGAACAGTCATCCTAATGTTTTTTATAACACAGTTGTGGTCAATATAAAGCTCAACACATCTATTTGTGAAATGCCACAAGCAAACTTTATTTTCAAAGAACAGTTTTTGGCCTATTGTAGGAGCAGATATGTGAAATGTCATAAGCAAACTTTATTCTCAAAGAGTACTTTTGGCCTGGTTTAGAAGCTTATTTTCTTTTGAATTTGCATAACGTTGCCTGGAATATTAAAGATGTCAAATCCATTGATCCTTCAAGTAGATGTGGACGTGCTGGAAGGTGTCCAGAGAAGGGCCACCAGGATGATCAGAGGGCTGGAGCTCCTCTCCTATGAGGACAGACTGAGAGAGTTGGGGCTGTTCAGTCTGGAGAAGAGAAGGCTCCGAGGTGAGCTTCTTGTGGCCTTCCAGTATCTGAAGGGGGCTACAGGAAAGCTACAGGTGTCAGGGAGTGATAGGGCTAGGGGGGGCTGGAAAAAAACTAGAAGTGGGGAGATTCAGATTGGATGTGAGGAAGAAGTTCTTTACCACAAAGGTGGTGAGACACTGGAACAGGTTGCCCAGGGAGGTGGTGGAAGCCTCACCCCTGGAGGTTTTTAAGGCCAGGCTGGATGTGGCTCTGAGCAACCTGCTGTAGTGTGAGGTGTCCCTGCCCATGGCAGGGGAGTTGGAGCTGGATGATCCTTGAGGTCCCTTCCAACCCTGGAAATTGTATGATTCTGAGATGTCTTCTAGAGCAAAATAAAAGAAAGGATTAGAACTGGTGTGAGGACCATAGCAGTGGTCTGAAGATGCTGCAAGGTCAATTCTTCCTACTCTCTTTACTACTTTACTTTCGTTTCATTATAGAAAACAATGTAGAATTCCCTATGAGCTGGAATTCCCAAATAAACTGCAAAATTAACTTCTCAGTAATGGGAAACAAAGAAAAAAATTGGTCAGACAGTAAATTTAATTTAAGAATTTGCTTTGGAATCGAGATATAATCTATAAAATGTATTAATACATTGATTTTGTTTAGGCTGCTAGGCTGGCTGCTTGCTTTCTGCAATACGTTTTATTCCTGCAAAATATTCTGAAATACCCTGTCTTGGGTAGGCCTAGGAGACTGTTTTCTAGAACTTCCTGTTTTGTGCTAGTAAACCTCTGAATCACACTCTAATTCAGTATATAAAGTAACAGACATATTGGAATTTAAAAATAGCTTAAGACAAAACATAACTTCCAAATCCCAACCAGATTTGTTGATTCCACTCTCGCCTTTAATCAAACCCAGAATTATTCTGTGCTCACAAATGCACCAAAACTAAGCTTTTAGCTGAGCTGTTAGTGGAACATCTACCCAGTAAGCTTTGCTTATGTTGCAGACAGCTACCCTGAGGAGTGATTTGAATTTAAATGTGGCTCCCTTATTAGTTTCTGCTAACTGCAAATATCCCAGGCTCTTAATTAAGTGGCTGAGTAATGTATGAATGCTCACTTCTGCTTGTCATGCAGAACAAAGTGATGTATTTAGATTCTATGCACAATATGAAATTTAATGACACAGGCAACAGTAATTTAGAAAACCTTTTGGTTTTTATTATCCATGTTTTTGCTTAGCCAGTCTCCTTTTCTTTTTTTTTCTTTTTTTTTTTTTTTGTCTTTTTTAATTTTATTTTGTGTTTGGCTGCTGCAATGTTATAAAAGTTTGCTTGTTAGCTAATGAATTTTGAGATTTAAAGACAGTGTGCTACTAAATGCATGGTTACCAAATGCATAATACATTGTTTATGTCCTTATCCCCCTATTTTTTGTTTGTTTGTTTAGAAATAGTATACAAAACCCAGAACAGATCTTGATGAAATGTTCTTATTTGGTTTGGCACAGGATCTACTGTTAGATTCAAAGAGCTTCTGAATGGACTAAATAGTGCACTGTAAGAGGTTTTACAAAGAGGAAGGAAAGAAGAAACAAACCAAGCTTTTCTTTCTGGAGCTGGTGGTTCCTGAAAGCTTTCAGTGACTTTCTGTAGTCCTCCTGATCTCTTTATAGACTTCACAGCTTGTATTCAGTCATCAAACTGCTCTGCTTCTGCTCTGGTGTTTGGTAGTGTGCATATACATTTTTCCCCAGGGGTATGATGATAATTTTTCCCCAGACTGTTATTTTTTTTTCTCACAGAATCCTCTGCAGACTGCTAATCTGAATGTATGTGTGGGATTTTGTGAAAGTCAGGGTAGTACATAGGTACAATCATCTGGACAGCTGTTCGGGTTGTCAGATTCTTGTGTTGTTGTCATGCACAACTAAATGATGTCCTAGTGTGTTTTTGCTAGTTCACTAGAATCTCTAGAGCTTGTCTATCCCTTTAATTAGAGCTCTAACCAGCTCCCATGTTCTTGAAGTTCTCATTTAAATTGCCTGAGCACATTCCTCAAAAAAGCTTCAGCTGTATCCTTGGTGAATTTGTGCTCCTGAGTGCTGTCAGATTTTGAACTGCCTGGACCCTCAATCATTCTCTAGTATCTAAAGCTTTGCCAAAGAAACCTCAGCTAAATAGTCTCATTCTCCATTAAGTGCAGAGATAGATTCAAGTAGTTGTAATTCCTTTTCTTTTTAAGGACTGATAGCTGATACTATTATTCATATTATGATACTTTCTACCAGTTATAGGTAGGCTCAGGACAGTATTGTGTTAAATTCAGAACTGTCCTAGTGGATGGGAGGTTGACCACGAGCCAGCAATGTCTACTTGTGGCCAAGAAAGCCAATGTCATTCTGGGGTGTGGTTAGCAGGACAGAGAGGTTCTCCTCCCTTTCTACTCTGCCCTGGTGAGGCTGCATCTGGAATATTGTGTCCAGTTCTGGGCTCCTCAGTTCAGGAAGGACCTCAGGGAACTGAATGGAAGTGTCCAGCACAGAGCCACAAAAATGATGAAGGTAGTGGAACATCTTCCTTATGAAGAGAGACTGAGGGAGCTGAGGGCTATTCATCTTGGAGGAGCCTGAGGGGTGACCTCATTCATGTTTACAAATGTGTAAAGGGTGAGTGCCAAGAGGATGGAGCCAGGCTCTGCTTGGTGATGCCCAATGACAGCACAAGGGGCAATGAGTTGAAGCTGAGGTATAAGAAATTCCATGCAAACATGTCACTGTGAGGGTGATGGAACACTGGAACAGGCTGCCCAGGGGGACTGGGGAGTCTCCCTCTATGGAGATATCAAAAACCTGCCTGAATGCATTCCTGTGTGATCTGCTCTAGGTGATTCTTTAGGGGGTTGGACTGGATGATCTTTCAAGGTGCCTTCCAACCCCTGACATTCTGTGATTCTGTGAAATATTACATTTAGAGGTCTAACTTTCTTAGTCATTAATACCTGCTTGGACAGTAGTCTCTAAGCTCATCTTATAGCTCCAAAGCTCATATTCCTATTTCACTGAAGGGTCCTAAATACAGTAAAAATGAATTGAAAAGTGTGCTTGATTGTCTTTGTCTTTTGGCCATTTTATAAATTGGAAATGCATTCTAATGTAGTCATATGAGCACTTCTGAAGGCAAGGGTTGGGGGTGGGGGGGGAACCAAAAGATGTTCCAAAAATATGATTAATCTCAGCAAATTCCACACATATTTTAGGATGGCAAGAAGTGTCCTCTGGAAGTGCCTGCCTGTCCATGGGCCACACAGACAGCTTGATAATGGATTGAGCCTAAATCCTTTTTATATAAAGCTATTTTGGCATCACCTGTTTGTCAATGTTACTACCAAGGTGGTAAAAATAGATGAAATAGATGAATTGAGGTCAAACAGGAGATATGTAACAAAGGTAGAAACAATGGGTAGAACACTGTCACCGGGTGGCCATCCTGTCAGTTAGAGAAAAACAAATCCAGCTGCCTCAGAGACTTTTTACTCTGACATATCTGGGTGGTGGAGTCACCACCCCTGGAGGTGTTCAAGAGGGGATTGGACGTGGCACATGGTGCCATGGTTTAGTAGTCATGAGGTCTTGGGTGACAGGTTGGACTTTGATGATCCTTGAGGTCTTTTCCAACCTTATTGATTCTGTGATTAATTTTTGTCCACATAGATAGTTTTGGCCTTTGGCCTTTGTTCATAGACAAGCTCCTCGAAAGAACATTGAAGAACAATTTTCTCCTACCATATTTTTCTGAAAGCATAGATTAAGAAGGCCTAAAAAAGACTACTTTGTGAGTGGAAGAACAGAGGTTTCATTTTGTATGGTATCCAAACAGCTGTAGAAGATGATTGCAAACTGTTAACTAAATAGTCAGTTACATTTTTAAAATAGGTTCATCACAAGTGAAGTGTTTGAGAGCTTGGATTTTTTATTTTATTGGTAGGTGTTAATTTTTATCTTGCTATCCAGCCTGCTCTAAACCTTGACATAACTTTGGAAAGTGTTACAAATCATGAGCTCTTTGCTTCTTTCTAGAAAAGCAATGATTAAATATCCAACCCACATATGCTGGGGTCTTTTTTTTTTTGCCTTGGATTCCATCATCAAACCCTCATTATTTTATATATATACACACACAATATAATCACAAACATGCAGATTACCTTGCTGTACATTCTACCTAGTGAGAATTTGTTACATAATTCATCTCAGATCTATTTACATAAAGAATCTGAGTTCTTTTATAGCTTCTCTGTCTTTATAAGCTATATCCATGTTACAGAGCCTGCAGGACAATTTTCAGCACAAACTTATTCCCCCATCCACTGTTGAATCATAGAACCAAAGAGAATTGTTCCAACTCCCCTGTCCTTCCTCACTGCAAGAAATTAAAGCAAGCAACACAAATTACCAATTCAAGCTAAGATAAAATTAATCTGCAAAAAGTAAGGGCTTATTTGGAACAGAAAACATGAATCACTGCTTGCTCAGTTCCTGCAGAAATTGATTTCTTTGACCATTTATATTCTGGAGTCAAAAGTGGTCTATCACTGGTGGAATTCTGCAATTGGCCATGAAATTCTTAACACAGTCAACTCAGCAGAAGGCTTACAGAGTCTTAGAGGCCTGACTGCACTCCTTGTAGACAAATTTTAAACCTTGTAGGCAGATTTAGACATATTTAGATTTGTTTGACTATGGCTAACTTGCATTGTGGCACCTTGAAGTGTTAGCATCACAGTTAGGATGGATGAAAAGTCTTGAGAAGAACTTAATTTCACTCCAAAGAAACACACAATTCTGGTGTAATTTCTGCAGGATTTTGCTATCTGTTTCTGAGAGTCTTGAATTCTGAAGTACTACCCAGCTTAATCACAGCCTCACTGCATAAAGGACATTTTGTTACTCTTACATTTTCCTTTACAACATCTCACCCTGGCAGGTTTTTTTTTCAGCTATTGCTCCTTTAGTGGCAGTATATTCTAATGTGGTACAATGAACAGACAGCATAGAGCTGTCTGGCCCCAAATGAGCTATCTCAGGTCTTGAACCAGCAAAGGTATGTTAGCCATGTGCCCCAGTGGAATTAATTTGTTCTGTTGGGGAGCACTGGCATGAGATAAAGGAGTGTGCTACTAAGACTATCCTTTATTTGGTAGCTAATTTAGCATTGAATGCCAAGTTAAATACCCCTGCACTGAACCTCAGCCTGCCTCTAGGTAAACCTCTTTAGAATGAGTGCCTAGCAAATGCTGATGGGAGGGAAAATCACTGAAGTATATCAGTTGTTTGTCTATGCAGCCAACTGTAATGTGTTGTGTGTGCTTCAGAACCTCCTGCTTCTGAAATGACTTTGGGTTTGTTACGCCTTTGAATGCAGGGAGTGGCCAGAAGCTCATCTCTTTCTTCCATCCTGAGTACTACTGGGGATTCCAACTGCTTTCTTACCTTTCTCCTGCAAAACTAAAGGCCTTCCTGGTTAACTGGAAGATGTAAATGCCACATCAGTTTCTACATGAGTCAATCAGTGAGATTTTGGGTTGTGTATAGCATGCCATTACTAATGGCACAGGAATGGCATAGTTGCAGGGAGGCAGACAAAAGATGTTCCTTGCACCACTACGGTGTTTGTTAACAAATCTCTGCAGCCTAAACCATGCCAAAACAAATTGCTTTTATGCTTGACCATTGTAAGTCAAGTTAGATACAAATACTGCTTTAAAGCATCAGTCAATGACTATCCTCAACATATTTCCTTATGCAGGTGTGCAGAAACCTCAAAGAGCCCAATGTGTGTGAAATGGATGTGCTCAAAAGTCTTTCACTAGTGAAGAGAGCCAGATCTGGAGTGATACAAGCAGTGTGAAGGTGACAATGCTCTACAACCTGAGAGAGATTTACTTTGAGAGCATGTAGCTATTCTTTTAACTGTGTATGGTCTTGGCACAGAGAAACCTGATGGCTATTAACACATATTTTCCATCAATATAATATGGTTCTATTTTGCTATATATTTTAAAATAACATCACAGAATCACAGATTGTTAGGGGCTGGAAGTGATGTCAAAAGCTCATCCAGTCCAACCCCCCTGCCAGAGCAGGATCACCTAGAGCAGATCACAGAGGAATGCATCCAGGAGGGTCTTGAATAACTCCAGAGAGGGAAACTCCACAACCCCCCTGGGCAGCCTGTTCCAGTGTTCCATCACCCTCATAGTGACAAAGATTTTCCTCCTGTTTGCATGGAACTTCTTATGCCTCAACTTCCACCCATTGCCCCTTGTCCTGTCACTGGGCATCACCAAGCAGAGCCTGGCTCTTGGCACTCACCCTTTATAAACATGAATGAGGTCACCCCTTAGTCTCCTCCTCTCCAAACTAAAGAGCCCCAGCTCCCTCAGTCTCTCCTCATAAAGAATTTCTTGCTGTGTGATAATTCTATATCTATATAACTTCTAAGAAAACTAGACAGATCCACACATATATTGCTAGACTAGGAGCTGTGTCTAGGTCCAAATAAACAGATGTGACACAGGACATGTGATGTGAATACTCATCTAGGTAAATCTTCAGCTAGGGATATCATTATCTCAGCAAGGGTTGTTAACTAAGTATGTCAACATGTCCTGCAGTCCCAACAGGAATTAGGATGTAAACATAGCTTGGGTTGGTACAGGCAAACCTCTTTAATAGATCCTGACAGCTAGGTCCTTTTCTTCTAAAACTCACTTCTGGCTCAATTTTGATCCTGAACACACCAAAACAGTTCATTTATAAAATGTGTCCCATAGTTTTGTTTTAATAGAAAATAATATTAAGTGGACAAGACAATTTCTCAAGGTCTCCTCCAGTCCCCTTACTTGATTCTGTGAAGTGTATGAAAAAATTAGACTTGAATTTATCTCTTTGAATTTTCCCCCATGAGATGAAAAGCCCAGAGGGGTACATTTCAGTAAAACATCCTCAATCTCATGACTGCCAGTCTTATGTCAGAATGAATATTTGTTTTATAATTCCTTACTGAGCTAGGCAATAATGTCTTAAAGCTGAGAGTTCAACAGATCACAGTCTCACAGTATATCAGAGGCTGGAAGGGACCTCAAGAGATCATCAGGTCCAACCCTCCTCCCAGAGCAGCATCACTTAGGGTAGTCTGCACAGGAATGCATCCAGGTGGGGTTGGAAAGTCTCCAGAGAAGGAGACTCCACAACCCCCCTGGGCAGCCTATTCCAGGGCTCTGTCAACCTCACTGGAAAAAAGTTTCTCCTCATGTTGAGCTGAAATCTTCTATGTTCAAGTTTGAACCCATTGTTCCTTGTCTTATCACTGTGCACCACCTAAAAGAGCCTGGCCCCCTCCATTAGACCCTCTCCAGTAGTTCATTGTCTCTCTTAAACTGGGCACAGTACTCCAGACATGGCCTCAGTAAGGCAAAGTAAAGCAGGTGGAGAACCTCCCTCAACCTGCTGGTCATGAAGGACAAGATATCCTTGTCATTCAAGGCCAGAAGAGCACACTGCTGGCTTGTGGTTAACTTATTGTCCACCAGGACTCTTAGGTCCTAATGAGTATTAGTATCACCCTTTCCATGTGTATTTATTAGTTATAAAGAATTAATGCAGGCAGAAGATCCATTGTTAGAAAAAAAAATAAATTAAGGAAGGAAAAAATTCTGTTAGGGGCTGGAAAGCAGCTCCATGCAGAAAGACCTTGGAGTCCTAGTAGACAGCAAGTTCTGCATGGCACAGCAATGTGCCCTTGTGGTTAAGAGAGCCAATGGTGTCCTGGGATGTATCAAGCAAGGTGTGTCCAGCAGGGCTAGGGAAGTTCTTCTACCTCTCTGCTCTGCCCTGCTGAGACCACAGCTGCAATCCTGTGTCCAGTTTGGGGCTCCCCAGTTCAAGAGAGACAGAGACCTGCTGGAGAGAATCCAAGGGAGAGCCAGGAGGATGCTTAGGGGACTTGAGCATCTCCCTGTGAAGAGAGACTGAGAGCCCTGGGGTGACAGAGCCCTGGAACAGGCTGCCCAGAGAGGTTGTGGAGTCTCCTTCTCTGGAGCCTTTCCAACCCCACCTGGATGCATTCCTGGGTGGACTACCCTAAGTGATCCTGCTCTGGGAGGAGGGTTGGACCTGATGATCTCTGGAGATCCCTTCCAACCTCTAATGAACTGTGATGAAAGTACTTTGTGAAGTTATTCCTGAGCAGAATCACTTGGAAAATGTTATTTCTTCCCACTGGTGGTAAAATTAAAAAAGAAAAAAAAAAGTAAGAAAGAAAAAAGTTTAATAGTTTTTATATTAACTTGTTTAAAAGATTTATTTTTTCAGGAAACTGTTCATAAAATATTAACTGCTAGAATGATTTTTTTTTTTTCCTCCCAAGAACGTATTAACTCATAAGCACATGGAGCTATCACTGCAAATGTTTTGGAGCATGTGTTACAGCACTTATCCTCAGGAGACTTTCAAAGCAAAGTAGGAACTAGGAATTATGACAGAAACTACAGAAAAGAATAAACAATAAACCCCCTACTGTTTGCCATTAGGTTTGCCATTCCTTGTCTAAATAAATAAGGTATTTGATATATAACATATGTTTTATTAACATTAAACAATAATAAAATAGTTATTAACCAAGTATATTATCCTGACTTTTCTGGCTAATGAAAATTTTATTTAATAGTGTGACCATCAGGGGGGGATTATAATCTAATGTGAGGAAAAGTTTCAATATAAGACTGAAATGAAGCATTAACTTTAACTATCTCTTTGTGTGAACATATTGGACACAGTATGGGTTTCAGCTATGTTCCCTGGCTCCTATTTTGTCATATCACAGTCTCACAGGATATCAGAGGTTGGAAGGGATCTCAAGAGATCATCAGGTTCAACCCCCCTGCCAGAGCAGGAATATTATTTTTTTGTTCTTTGTTGTTTTGGTTTGGTTTGGTTTTGGTTTTGGTTTTGGTTTGGTTTGGTTTGGTTTGGTTTGGTTTGGTTTGGTTTGGTTTGGTTTGGTTTTGCTTTGTTTTGGTTAGGTTTGGTTTGGTTTGTTTTTTTTGGGGGGAGTGGGTTGTATATTTGTTTAGGTTTTGTTGTTGTTTTCCTACATAGACTCAATAGGTCCAGCAATTGATTTACCTAAATGATTAAACTTCTAAAATTACTGCACAGATTTGGCACAAGACTTTGTGCTGTGTTCACTCACTTGGATTTTCTTTGATTGATACTGAAAGGATAAAATATATGGAGAGATGTGAAACCCCATGGATAAGTTAAGCTCTGTTGCAATCAGTCAAATTGAATGTTCAAACTGAACATCCTTGTCTAGAATTTTTATGGCTGGAGTTAACAATGTTTCTGAAGCAATGAAAAACACCAAAGGAAAACCTTATTCAAAGCTTTCCATCTTGAAAGGTGTAAAAAAGGAGGTTATCATTCCTAATTTTTATTGTTATCATTATAATTATTATTATGGATATTTGGATTGGTTTCTGTTCATTCATTTCCCAGCAGGTGTCTCTATACTGCAGCTTTAGTGGGGAAAAAAAAAAAAAAAGAAGAAGAAAAAAAGAAAAGCAAGCAGGCTAATTGTGTAAGGAAAAAAAAAAAAAGGTTTGAAAGAAGAAGTGATTAAAAAATAGTCAAACCTTACTATGAGATTACACAACACCAAATGGGAAAAAAAACAAAGCAACAAAACAAAACCTCCAATAAACTAAATAAAAAAAAGCAAACAAAAAAAAAAACAAACCAAACCAACTGACCAACCCACCCAAAAAACAAGACTGAAAAGGCTGTAAAGAGAGTCGTCTTCTGACATGTCATGGGTGCATGTGCTATAGACACATGCACACAAAGCAGAACCAAAATGACCTTATCCATTATTGCTTCCAAAGAAAAGAGAAAACTGTTCCAAAACCCCTAAAGCCTGCTTGGTTGGTAAGTTCTGGGAAGTACTTCACCCTTGCCTATTTCCACACATATAGAACCTGTTTAGCAGCTGCTGGAATTTATCTTCAGCAGCAGCTAGAATGAAAATATTGAAGACCTTAGGAAAGAAATGTCGCAACCTTTCCTGGGAATGTAAATGTGGAGGTTAATGAAGACTGCAGGGGTTTAGAAGAGTTAAGGGAAGAAAAGTGCAAGCAGTAAAAGAAAATTATGGTTATGAGAAAGAATTCTAGTTTGTCTTGGCTTGGGGCAGGAGAAAGCAACTTTGTTTCATTTGCAACCAGATGCAAACAAACAAACAAAAAAAAAATCAACATTTTATCACTTAATTGGCAACATGTAATCTTTTCAGCCAAATAAAATTTATGCTCTGATGGATCCCAGTTGTATTTCTGCCCTGTTCTAAATGGAATGAAAATCCTGGCTTACCATCTAAAAGGACTAGAAATCTGTTTAGCATTTGATTTTAATTGCAGATTTCATGGACCAGAACACTCTGAGATGAATAACTGATGATGCTGAGAAACATCTGAAATTCCATGTCTGATTCACAATCTAGAATTAAACCTCTGCAAAGCTGTATTTTAAAGCCTTCCTGTTGGCAGAAGTGGTGTTTCAAGGCCAGCAGAAGCTGATACTCCCCACTTTATCCATTAATCAATAATTTGCTGCGTATTTGATAAGAGCTCAACGAGCCATAAAAAGGTACATGATGAGTTTTCTTGGTTGTCTCATAAAAACAGCAAAGAAGTGACAGATGGAAGGCCCAGTTAGACCTTTGCAGCAAGCAGTTAGGGTAATTCACAGAATCACAGAATCACAGAATCAATAAGGTTGGAAAAGACCTCAAGGATCATCAAAGTCCAACCTGTCACCCAAGACCTCACGACTACTAAACCATGGCACCATGTGCCACATCCAGTCCTCTCTTGAACACCTCCAGGGATGGTGACTCCACCACCTCCCTGGGCAGCTAACAACTCTCTTCATGGGACATTAATTAGAACAACTTCTATTTTTGGCACAGGAGCAGGAAGTGATACAATGCCACACGTGTCATTTGCAGCAAAGTTATTTCACATGCACATGCACACACACACAAAAGGCACAAGAGAAATTAATTAGAGTTTTAATAAAGTAATGGGACTAAACAGGATTATATCATCACAGCTGAAATCAGGCTCTGATCCTGAATTCTGTTCAAATAATGTTTCTTTTACAGCCTCACGTCCAAGGCATTGCATGGTATTTGTGTTCCTAGCCTCTATGTCTTTTATTTATGGACTCTCTCTGTTCTTCAATATTATTTATAAGGATTCTCTCAAATCCCAGTGCATACTCAAATGTGAAGTTATTCGATAGTCTTTGGCCATAAATCATTGTGCTGTTATTAAGACTTCTCTGCCACATTAATTCTTAAGCTTTGAACATAACAGCACGGAGTGGAACATGGGAATTTAATGAGTAGAGAAGACCTTTACCTCATAGTGCAGTTAAAATCCCAAAAGTTTAAATGTCACATTGGGGAAGCAGCATTCTGCAGTAATAAGAAATCTGTCGCTGAAGAAAAACTTGAAGAGATTCAGCCTAAAGCAGTTGCAGAGACTTTGGATGCTTATCTCTAATTTTTTTCTTGGTGGTGTTATTTCCTTTATGAACATTTGCTGTGCCTTCAAAGCATCTGCAAAAATCACAGAAAAGTATATAGATGTTTACTTCATTGATTCTGCAGTGAGAACTTCTTTTTCTCACGATTCCTAAGGGTAAGTGAAGCAAGACTGAGTTTATTTTCCCTCAGCTCACCCAAACAACATATTTCTTTGGTGTAAGAATAAATTGCTTAATTCTTAAAGGGAGAAGGAAAAAAAGAGGGGAAAAAACCCTAAGATTTCTGTGGTTCCTTCTCTGTAGGACACTTTTTTCAGGACTGAACTTTGGCAGCAGGGAGAAGGCCAAGACAATCTGTTTTTGCAGATAACAGTTGCCTAGAGTAGGTAATGATGAAGCTGGATATCTGTGCCTTGTGATCAAATGTGTGAAACACTGAAAGAGTCTTGATTTGAGCTACTGCTGTAGGGATTTTTTGTTGGTGTTCTTTTTGTTTTGGTTTAGGTTGGGTTTTTTTGCTTCCTAAAATTCTAGAAACAAGATAGGTCTGTTGGACTTTGAGAAAATATTTATTTGCTAGTTGCTGGACAGGATGTTTAAATATTTTAGAGTTCACAGATGAACTTAAATTTCAATCTTTCACACAACGTTCTATCCTGGCCATCTTATATTGCTCTTGTCAATTTCCTTCCAAATAATAAAAAATAAAAAGAAATACAATGGCCTTGGGTAGGAGTGGTGTTTTAAATTTACATTTCATTATTTCCTTAAATGAATTGGTTCATTTTATTTTTTTTTTTCCTTTCAAGGACACCTGTAACAGCTAGTCTCCATCTGATAAACCCAGTTAGTAGTCATCAATGCAGCAGGGCTATTTCCAGGCAAGTGGAAGGAAAGCTGAAGAAAGCAAAGCTGTGAACTCAGCTGCACAGTGGATTTTATTATAGTGAGCATATACTTGCCAAAAGGTGACTTATTTCCTTGAGCTGAAAGTTTTGCTCTTGCTATGTACTGAATAAAAAGTGCAGTGTTTCTATCTTTGGTTCCAGCAATATTATCACAAGCCAGCACGCAGGAGTACCCATGCCAAGTTCATGCTTAAGTTCAATATGTGCTGAAGTACTCTTCTGAATCAGAGTCAGAATTGGAGCAATTTGTTTAGACCATACTGTAGCTCCTTAAAGAAAAGCAAATCTCAGGATGAATGCCATTTCAAAAGGCAGCATTTCCTTCTCAGAACCTTGCTTTCATGATAGAGTTTATTTCTGTTCTTTGCTTTTTTTGTCATTGTTGTTTCTTGTTTTATACTTTAGCATGAGTAAGTATGCCCAAGATCACACAACATAAGTGATGCCAGGTTGTACATTTTATTATTAAAGTGACAGTGGGTTTGCTGCATGTCCTTCTTTAAATGTCTCATGCCACTACTAAGCCAAGGCATCACAGTTTTGGAAGTGTGACCTGAAAGTTTGCAGGGGAGTAGTTGAAACTAACACTTTCCAGCAGTAATGTCCTATGCCTGTTCAACTTTTTAAATATATCATCTGGGAGAGTACACAAAGCTAAACAGAGGCATGGAGTATCACAGCTCTATGAAGTAATGCCAAATGGAATGGCTGGCTGACAGTGCTGGCAGCTGCAGGGGATCTACCCCCTAGGATATTTTCTGGTCAGTCCTCATTCCCCTTTGCCTCTGTCACTGTGTCAGCACTGTGTCATCCATTTACCAGAACACATCATGTTGTTCTGTCCTGCCAGTCAATGAGCAGGTGGCAATGATGACACAGTGCCCGTTTCAAGTGCATGCTAGGGGCAACATGACCTATTTGCTTTGCATAGCACCAAGTCACAGAATCACAGAAACAGTCAGGTTGGAAAAGACTCTCAGGATCACCAAGTCCAACCCAGAGCCCTACTCTGCAAGGATCACCCCTAAACCATAGCCCCAAGCACCACATCCAAACCACCTTGAAACACAGCCAGGCCTGGGGACTCCACCACCTCCCTGGGCAGCACATTCCAATCCCTGACCACTCTTGCCATGAAAAAATGTTTCCTTGTGTCCAGTCTGAACCTACCCAGTCATAGCTTGAGGCCATTCCCTCTTGTTCTACCACTAATTGTCAGTAAGATAAGAGACCAGCAGCAACCTCTCCACAACCTCCTTTCAGGTAGTTGTAGAGAGCAATGAGGTCTCCCCTCAGCCTCCTCTTTTCTAAACTAACCATCCCCAGCTCCTTCAGTTGCTCTTCATCAGATTTACTCTCCAGGCCCTTCTCAACTTCCTTGCCCTCCTCTCCCCTAGCTCCAGCACCTCCACATCTCTCTTGTCTTGAGGTGCCCCAAACTGGACACAATACTCAAGGTGTGGCCTCCCCAGAGCTGAGTATCAAGGGACAATCCCCTCCCTGCTCCTGCTGGACACAGCATTGCTGATCCCAGCCAGGATGCCTTTGGCTTTCTTGGCCACCTGGGCACACTGCTGGCTTATAATCAGTTGTTTTTCTATTAGAACCCCCAGGTCCTTTTCTGCCAGACTGTTTTCCAGCCACAGTTCCCCAAGCCTGTAGTCATTACAGAAGCTAACACAGCTAATCAGCACATTTCAGAAGAAGACACTTATCAGTGTCAAGGATCTTCCCCAGCTGACATAGATCCGTCCTCAAATACCATTTCAGGGGTAGCCCCCTTCCAAGGGGAAAGAAGAAAAGGCCCAGGATGAAGAAGTTTTGCCAGTGAATCATTTGTTAACCAGAGTGCTTGGTAATTGTGCTTGTGAGGAAGGTTTTTTTCTGCTGTTGTTGTTTTTAATATAATAAAGACATGATGTCTGAAAATAATGCTGAATGTAGAACTGCAAAGCACTTGACCTGATGGAGTTTGCACTTGGTATGAGACTTCCCATCATGTATATTATACTTTGATATTAATACATTATATGACAATTAGTGGACTATTTTTACACTACTCTTGTACTTTATAACTGGACTACCTCACATATTTACTGCAAAGAACCCTTTGAACCATCTGAAAAAGCAAGACAGTCTGTGCTGGCAAACAGGGACATCTACAGAGATCACAGGCTCACAGTATATCAGAGGTTGGAAGGGACCTCAAGAGATCATCAGGTCCAAGCCCCCCTGCCAAAAGCAGCATCACTTAGGGTAGTCTGCACAGGAATGCATCCAGGTGGGTCTTGAAAGGCTCCAGAAAAGGAGACTCCACAACCCCCTTGGGCAGCCTGTTCCAGGGCTCTGTCACCCTCACTGGAAAGAAGTTTCTCCTCATGGTGAGCTGAAATCTTCTATGTTCAAGTCTGAACCCATTGTTCCTTGTCTTATCACTGTGAACCACCCAAAAGAGCCTGGCCCCTCCCCTTGACACCCACCCCTCAGCTATTGATAGACATTGATCAGATCCCCTCTCAGTCTTCTCTTCTCCAGACTAAACAGCCCCAGGGCTCTCAGTCTCTCTTCACAGGGGAGATGCTCAAGTCCCCTAAGCATCCTCCTGGCTCTGCCTTGGATTCTCTCCAGCAGGTCTCTGTCTCTCTTGAACTGGGGAGCCCCAAACTGGACACAGGATTGCAGCTGTGGTCTCAGCAGGGCAGAGCAGAGGGGTAGAAGAACTTCCCTAGCCCTGCTGGACACACCTTGCTTGATGCATCCCAGGATCCCTTTGTCTCTCTTGGCCACAGGAGCACATTGTTGTTCCAGTGTGACTCTCTCTATTTTCTTGCCATATGAGAAGTGAGCACAAGGCTTGGCTGCTGGATGTAACGGCAGCAGAGGAGAGAAAGCTGAATGTGAATGTTTGTAAGATGGGAAATAAGAGGAGAGGGTCAGACTGGATGAGAGTTTATCTTAAGTACCACATCTTTGAAAAAACAAGGCTTTGAAGTGTTTTCTCTAAATCTTTCAAAGGGATAGATACTGGGAAAAAAAGAGCAAGCACTAACTAGAGGCTAAGTAGTGGGAGGATAAGCTAGCTGGAAGAGAAAACTCTCTCTTTTGTAGCAGCTATGTGTGAACCCTTTAAAACCTAGCTGATTAGATAGGAGGCACAACAATTGAAGTGTTAAACATACAGAGTATGCCACTGTCCAAGCCTCACTCCTGTGTGCTGGCAGTGTGAAATGATGACTGCTCCATGCTCTATATGGAGTTATTAACAGAATTTGGAATTACTAACAAAACATTTGAGAATAATGCTTAATAATAGTCTCAGCATTCAGTGGGACTTGGACAGGCTGGAGAGCTGGGCAGGAAGAAATTTAATTAAGTTCAACAATGGCAAGTATAGAGTCTTGCACCTGGGAAAGAGCAACTCATGCACCAGTATAGGCTGGAGATTGACCTGTTGGAGAGCAGTGAAGGGGAAAAGGATCTGGGGGTCCTAGTGGATGGGAGGTTGATCATGGGCCAGCAATGTGCTCTTGTGGCCAAGAAGGCCAATGGCATCCTGGGGTGGATTAGAAGGGCTGTGGTTAGTTGATTGAGAGAGGTTCTCCTCCCCCTCTCTAGTCTGCCTTTGTGAGGTTACATCTGGAATATTGTGGCCAGTTCTGGGCCCCTCAGTTCAAGAAGGACCTCAGAGAACTGCTTGGAAGAGTCCAGCACAGAGCCACAAAGATGATGAAGGGAGTGAAACATCTTCGTTACGAGGAGAGACTGAGGGAGCTGGGGACCTTTAGTTTGGAGAAAAGGAGACTGAGAGGTGACCTCATGGATGTTGATAAAGATGTGCAGGGTGAGTGCCCAGAGGCTGGAGCCAGGCCCTGCTCAGTGATGCCCAATGACAGCACAAGGGGCAATGGTGGAAGTGGAGGCATAGGAAGTTCCATGGAAAAAGGAGGAAAAATATTTTCCCTGTAAGGGTGACAGAACATTGGAACAGGCTGCTCAGGGGGATTGTGGAGTTTCCTTCTCTGGAGATATTCAAAACCTGCCTGGATGTGTTCCTGTGTGACCTGGTATAGGTGATCCTGCTCTGGCAGCAGGGTTGGACTGGATGAGCTTTTGAGGTCCCTTCCAGCTCCTAACATTCTGTGATTCTGTGATTCTGTGAAAATGCTAAGTGCTTTTTAAATTGTATGAGTGAGCACCAATTTATCAATTACTGAAATTCAGTTCTTATTACAGTGAAACCCAGTATCTTGTGTAACACAGAGCTAAGGACAGGAATGGCATCAGCCAACTGGAATTTCAGAGGACTTTATTCAAAGGGAATGAAGATCCTTATGGCACAAACCACAATGAAAACCTAAGGATCTGCTCAGCAGTAAGTGAACTCGATAGCCATCATCAGGATTCTTTGTAAAGCAAATGGGTTAGAACTAGGGAAAAAAGAAAGAAAAAGAAGAATAACAGAAAGCAAAAAACAACTGGAAAGATTCCAAGCATAAAATTTAAGCATACATTAAGAATTGAAGTATGAAATCTGATTTCCCAGAACATTATTTAGCCAAGCTACCTATTCTTCCAGGCTACCTATTTGCATTTCCTGTCATGAACTGAAGAAAAAGAAAAACAAACATACACTTAAAGTCTTTTTGACTCGTGTCTGAGAAGTAATTGATGCAATCTTGAAGAACAACCATTAACAAAATATCATTTGGGTTAATATACAACACAAATGTGGGTTTTGCATGAATTTGTCTTGCATTTCTCCTTTCAGACCTCTAATTTCAACCATATGCACTTACTTTCTCATACTAACTGGCATATATTCTTGATACTGTCGAGATATTCTGTGCCACCTCTCATTGAAATCATAGAATCATAGAATGGTCTGGGACAGAAGGGACCTCCAAAGGTCCCTCTCCACAGTCAGCAGGGACTAGATCAACTAGATCAGGCTGCCCAGAGCCCTTTCAAGCCTCAGATTGAATATCTCCAGGGAAGGGACCTCAACCACCTCCCTGTTCCAGTGTTCCACCACCCTCATATTGAAGAACTTGTTCCTAACATCCAATCTAAATTTGCTCTTCTCTAGCTTGAAGCCATTGCCCCTCATCCTGTCCCTGCAGGCCCTTGTAAAGAGTCTCTCTCCATCCTTCTTGTAGCCCCCTTCAGGTACTGGCAGGCTGCTATTAGGTCTCCCTGGAGCCTTCTCTTCTCCAGGCTGAACACCCCCAGCTCCCTCGCCTGTCTTGTAGCAGAGGTGCTCCAACCCCCTGATCATTTTCACGGCCTCCTCTGGACCCTCTCCATCAGGTCCATGTCCTTCTTATACTGAGGGCTCCAGACCTGTACACAGTACTCCAGGTGAGGTCTCACCAGAGTAGAATAAAATGGCAGAATCACCTCTCTGTGAATGTCTTATTCTTTTTTTCACAAGCTTGAGTTAAATTTTCTGTCTGTATTTTAACATGCATAAACTTCTTCAGCTGCTGCATGTATTTAAAGCCCTCACTTGTCTTCTGGGAATTATAGATTGTGTGAACATTAAAAACTAAGTTATTTGAAATTACCTTGAAGATCTCAATTGTAAGATGAGCCTGATGTTTGCAAGAAGTGAAGTACCAAGTCTGTGTTTAAATGAAGAATGAAAACTTTGTCAAGATGTTGGGTTTCATCTGCTGGTATGTGTGTGTGCTTCAAATAGTGCTTTGACAGCTTTGTGGAGGTGAAAGAGCTTGAACAAACTGTGAGATATAATCTGATGCATTTCCTGTGAACAGGTTGGAACAATACCAACAATCAGGAAAGGATAAGAGGAAAAGTCAGCACGAGGCACGGTGGCATAATAAGTTTTTTGAGCTTTGCAAAAAAAAAAAAAAAAAAAAGATAGAACACGTTGTGAAAGGAAAAAGAATTGAAGCTTATGGTATAGGAAAAAATAAGTTTATACTAAAATATGTGCTCTTCAAGGTTCTATGCCTAAAATAGAACAGTTTTTCCAGAGTAATTTTATTCTTTTCTCACTTATGCTATCTCTGTTTTGCAAACAGCAGAGTGAACAGTTTGTCTCTGCAATCTGATAGACTCTCAGCTTGCAGTGTCTTGCTGGTTACTTAGATAAACTTCTTGGGCTATAATTAGCTTTAGTTTAATGGAGGTTCACCAGAGACAAAATCCTATTTAAAAAATATTCTTTATGGCATCCTTTGATGTATATATATATATATATATATATATTTAAGCTATACAGTCTGGGCAATACAAAGACAATAAAGCAGAGACCTGTAGGTGACATCTTCTGACTCCATTGGGAGTGAGAGATGTTTGTGATTCAGTGCAACACAGTGCTTGGATTAGTACCACTGTGGTATTAAGTTAGTGAGTATTAGTTAGTCAGAGAGTATTAGTACCATTAATACTCACTAATTAGTTAGAGAGCATTAGTATCACTAATACTCACTGATTAGTTAGTGAGGGTTAGTACCACTGTGGTATTCAGTAAGTCCCAGTGATAACCACAAGCATGATGTTGATAACATTATGCAATTGGTTACATTCTTCTGTTTAATTATTAATTTGGAGTTAGTGGATCAAGTATTTCCATGGATTTTGACAAGCAGTCCCTTAAAATCACTATCCAAAGATCCAAGTCACTGAATATTTTAGAAAAGTCTGGATGAAGATTAGAATGTAAATATCAAAAAAGACAGAGGAAAAGTAATTTCCTAATAAATTATACTAATATTTAGAATGATTTGTCTTCAGATTGATTTATTTCTCTCTTTTCTTGGTCAGGCTCAACAGGGCTCTGGGCAACCTGATCTAGTGGAGGATGTCCCTGCTTACTGCAGGGGGGGTTGGACTGGATGGCCTTTAGAGGTCCCTTCCAACCCAAACCATTCCATGATTCCATGATTATTATTTTTTTTTTTTAATTTGTCTCTTTAACCTTACTGGGAAAACCTCACATGGATATTTCAATTCCTTGTTTTCAGACTGAGGAACATTGGTTAAATAGGTGAATGACGTAAAAAGCCCTCTGAAAAGCAGGAGGTGATTCAAGCAAGCATGTTTAGATCTATCTTTTACTTAACTATGTCTTTAACACATGTTATGGTATAAACCAAGGTTATTGTGCAAGAGGACAATACAGAAAGTTCTTGCCAATAGTAGGTGAATAAATCTGTACTTAATAGTGTGTCTGCAGCTGCATTAAACTGTGTTATGTACACAGTTGCTGATACTAATATCATGTACTCTGCACTCTCAAATAATGGTTTGGGTTTTTTGCCTCTCCTGTTTCCTATACTCATTTCTCCAAACCATTTGGGTTTTGCTTGGTACTGTCACAGGGGGAGTCAAAGCATGCAACCAGTTGCACAAACTTTTTGTTGGGTTATGGTGAAAATAAGCTGCTGACAGTAATACCTGAGATCCAGATTTTGTTGAGAACACCTTTCCTTTGATAAAAAAAAGAAAAACAAGCCAAAAACTTCTGGACTTTGTAAATTCATCTAACCTACCTTTGGATATCTACACTGAAGATGTAGAAGGTTGCCTTAGGCATTACTCATATGTATTTTATTAGAGGAGCATGATTTATGCTGAGCTTTTAAATAAATGAGAAATTATTATTCCACATTTCCACCCTATATCTCTTTCAGCCACTTATAGCTTTCACCTGACAAGGCATACTCACTTTTTGCTATTTATTTCTCTTAGTACTCTTTTCTCCTGCTTCCTCCTGGTTTCTTTGTCTTTGATTTGAAGTACTGAAGCTTGAATTCCACCGTGCAGCTCATTTTCCTTCCATTCTAGTCTTTGCCTCTCTGTCTCATAGATACTCAGTTCAACTTGAATTTTCTCTTTTGTTTGGATTTATATTCTGCTTGGCAAAGTTAAGATTGTGGTTGTTCTTGATATGGCTGCTCAATGTGCTTTTACACTTGTTTGAGTATAGTCTATTTGATTTTCTGATTCACCATCTGGTGAGTTTGTGTTTGTTAGGTAACATGAAGTTGGAGAGAACTAGCTTGTTCACTAAACACAAATCAGTGAGGTCCTCATCATATTGGTGAATATTTCCTTCCACTGCTGAAAGAAAAAATCCAATTCCAACAAGTTCTACCTTGTGGTTTATGTCAGTTCCAGCCATTGCAGCCCTAAAGGGGTCTTAATGGTATAATTATGGTCACAATAAAGAAAGAGCTACATTGCCCTCTGGGAACATCACTTGTCCCATGATCACTAAAAAGGGAGAACTTAAAGAGTGGAGCACTCGAACAGGCTGCCCCTTGGGGCTTGTGGAGTCTCCTTCTCTGGGGACTTTCAAGACATGTCTGGATGCATTTCTGTGTGACCTTCTGGCAGGGGGATTGGACTCAATGATCTCCAGAGGTCCCTTCCAACCCTGTGATCCTGTGAACATATACCAAGTGTGTTTTCAAGTTCTGTTCTTCAGGTTACTACTTAAATGATAAAAAGATACAGAAGGCTGTGTATACAGAACAAAGCAAACAGTATTCCTAATGGTAGCTCTGTGTTGAAATATCTTTTCTGTCCTGTTAGAATCCTTGCCAGGCATTTTCAATTTCTTTAGCCCTTTGGTGGATGCAAGACATGTGCTAACATGTTCACACTTCTATACAGAGAAGCACCTTATCCTTTTCTATATAGAGGGAAAAGAAATCCTTCCTGAACTATAACAAAGAGGGGAAAAAAATCAGCTACCAAGGATTTTTTTAAAGAACATAACTCACCTGGGTGAATAAACTAAACAGTGAGACAGTGTTAAATATTTTGTGAAACTGAACAAATTTGTCTTATTCATTTCTCACATATATGCCTCCTATCTAAGCAGCTTTGTGAGCTGCATATGTATTGAATGCCCAGAAAACAAATTGTGTGCCAGGCTGCATCAAGAGGAGAAAGTTCTTCACAGAGAGGGTGGTTGGCCATTGGAATGTGCTGCCCAGGGAGGTGGTGGAGTCACCATCCCTGGAGGTGTTCAAGAGGGGATTGGACATGGCACTTGGTGCCATGGTTTAGCAGTCATGAGGTCTTGGGTGACAGGTTGGACTTTGATGATCCTTGAGGTCTTTTCCAACCTTGTTGATTCTGTGACTCTGTGAAGAGGAGTGTGGCCAGCAGGGCAAGAGAGGGGAGCCTGCCCCTTTGCTCTGGTGAGACCCCACCTCCAATACCACATCCAGTGCTGGTGTCACTGTCATAAGAAGGACAAAGAGTTGTTGGAGTGAGGCCAGAGGAGGGCTGCAATGATGAACCAAGGGCTGGAAAACCTCTGCTATGAGGATAGGCTGAGGGAGATGGACTTGTTTAGTCTAGGGAAGAGAAGACTCCAGGGGGACCTCAGAGCTGCCTGCCAATACCTGAAGGGATCCTACATGAAAGATGGAGAGGGACTTTTCATCAGGGTGTCTAGCAATAAGATAAAGGGGAATGGTTTGAAGCTGAGGAAGAGTGGTTCTTAGGTTCAGAGTGGATCTTAGGAAGAAGTTCTACAGTATGAGGGTGGTGGAACTTTGGAATAAGCCATTCAGGGAGGCTGTGGATGCCTCCTCCCTGGGGGTGTTGGAGGCCAGGTTGGATGAGGCCTTGAGCAGCCAAGTCTAGTTGAGAGGCATCCCTGCCCATGATAGGGAGGTTGGAGGAGATGATCTCTGAAGTCCCTTCCAACCTAAGCTATTCTGTGATTAATATGAAACCAATCCAAGGAATTTCAGGTACACTTAGCCTCTTAAATCACTTAACTGTCTAACTTTGTCTCAAGAACCAAATAAGTATTTCTCATATAACTCATTTAACCTCGGCAGACTCGTCCATTTTCTCTTACTTAGTTCACTCACAAAAAGTTGTACACTCATATATTAATAATTATATTTGGGGTTTGTTTTCAACACTTGTGGTTAGTAGTTCTGATAGTTTTTACTAGTCAGATGGCTTTATTCTAGGCTAATTTGACAAAAAGTAAGTTGGAAGGAACTGGTGGTCCTACTGAGATCTACATTTCCAAAGCACCAGGTCAACATAACATGAAGATTTTAGAACATTTTGGATCTTTTTTAGAGTGCAAATACTTGTCCAGCAGATAAGAAAAAAAAAACCAACCAAACAAACAACAAACCACTTTAAAATAAAAAAAGAATTACAGGGCTTCTGTAGGATATCTAGGATTTACAAACTGGGTGAAGGCTTCTTAAGTCACAGAAAAAAGTATGTATGGATGGCTGAGACAAGCTGTAAAGAGTACAGCCAAAGCCCTGACTGACTCATTTCACAGGATCAACCAGGTTGAAAAAGACCTCACAGATCAACAAGTCCAACCTATCCCCTAACACCTCCTGACAACTAAACCATGGCTCCAAGTGCCACATCCAAGCTTTTTTTTTTAACACCTCCAGGGATGGTGACTCCACCACCTCCCCGGGCAGCACATTCCATGGCCAATTACTCTTTCTGTGAAAAACTTTTTCCTCACCTCGAGCCTAAACCTCCCCTGGCACAGCTTGAGACTGTGTCCTCTTGTTCTGTCACTAGTTGCCTGGGAGAAGAGACCAACCCCCACCTGGCTACAACCTCCCTTCAGGTAGTTGTAGATGGCAATAAGGTCTCCCCTGATCTTCCTCCTCTCCAGACTAAACAACCCCAGCTCCCTCAATCTCTCCTCATAGGGCTTGGCTTTGTGTCAAAGCTCCAGTTAAGGACTTCAGGAATGTTGTCTGTGTCCTTAATAATTAAGGTTCTGTGCCACACATAGCATAAGGAACTTCCTGTGTGTGTAAAAAGTTTGCCATCTTCAAGTGTCTGAGTGTGCAGTTTTAAAGATTTGTTTCTGTGAGCATTCCTGCAGGTAAGAGTTGACTTCTGGAATGATCTAAGATAGACACAAGAAAAAGGGGATCAAGACACAGAAGTGTCTTGGGCACCTCAAGACAGGAGAGATGTGGAGGTGCTGGAGCCAGGGCAGAGGAGGGCAAGGAAGCTGGGAAGGGCCTGGAGAATAAACCTAATGAAGAGCAACTGAAGGAGCTGGGGATGGATAGTTTGGAAAAGAGGAGGCTGAGGGGAGACCTCATTGCTCTCTACAACTACCTGAAAGGCCATTGTAGAGAGGCTGCTGCTGGTCTCTTCTCACAGGTAATTAGTGATAGAACAAGAGGGAATGGCCTCAAGCTGCAACTGGGTAGGTTTAGAATGGAATTTAGTAAGAAATTTTTCCCAGCAGGGGAGGTCAGGGATTGGAATGTGCTGCCCAGGGAGGTGGTGGAGTCCCCAAGCCTGGATGTGTTTCAGGGTGGTTTGGATGTGGTGCTTGGGGCTATGGTTTAGGGGTGAGCCTTGCAGAGTAGGGTTGTGGGTTGGCCTTGGTGATCCAGAGGGTCTTTTCCAACCTGAATGTTTCTGTGATTCTGTGAAATGTTCAAAGCTGTATATTATCATTATTTAAATAATTAGCCATACGAAAGGGCAAGACAAAACACCACAAATCTTACAGATGGGACAAATAACTATTTGTAATTCAGAATGAGTGTGATATAGGTGCAGA
Source organism: Indicator indicator (assembly GCF_027791375.1). Taxonomy (NCBI): domain Eukaryota; kingdom Metazoa; phylum Chordata; class Aves; order Piciformes; family Indicatoridae; genus Indicator; species Indicator indicator. The sequence goes on from NC_072013.1 coordinate 41,062,364, forward strand.
AAGCAATACACTATGTAAGAACATCAGAGACCTTGTGGAGTGCAGATGACAGATGACACCTGAACAGTAAAGACTCCCAGACCTCACAGACGTTATGTATGGGTTTCTCTAATGTAGACATAGCTTTAACACGATATGTTCTATGTGAAAACATTCTCTTTGATCTTAAAAGAGAAGGAAAAAAAAAAACCAAGGAAACCTTAAGGCATATGATAAGTGATATTTATGAAGAGATCTCCATAAATTCCATGATTCTACCATTTTTTCCCTTAAAATTTTAGCCTACTGTGCTTCATACCATACAGCTGAGAAACTTCTGGACCAGTTAAAGTTGAGACTCAGCTAAACTTTTCAAAGAAAACAATATGAAAAAGCTTCACACTTCTGACAAGTGGCTATTTTCCATATCCAATAGTGGTCCATGCAACCTAGGGGTCCTGGGGGACAGAAGGATGACCATGAGGCAGCAATGTGCCTTTGTGGCCAAGAAGACCAATGGCATCCTGGAGTGCATTAGAAGGTATGTGGCTAGTAGGTTGAGAGAGGTTCTCCTCCCTCTCTACTCTTGCCCTGTCCAATTCTGTGCCCCTCAGTTCAAGAAGGAGCTCAGGGAACTGCTTGAGAGAGTTCGGTGTGGAGCCATAAAGATGTTGAAGGGAGTGAAACATCTGCCTTACAAGAAAAGGCTGAGGAGCTGCATCTCTTTAGCTTGGTGAAGGGTGAGACTGAGGGTGACCTCTTTCATGTTTATAAAGATGTGAAGGGCAAGTGTTGGGAGAATGGAGGCAGGCTCTGCTCAGTGGTGTCCAGTGACATGACAAGGGGCAATGAGTGAAAGCTAAGAAAAGGAGGTTCCACATGAACATAAAGAAAAACCTTTTCTCTGTGAGGGTGACAGGGCACTGGAACAGGCTGCCCAGAGAGGCTGTGCAGTCTCCTTCTCTAAAGACCTTCAAAACCCTCCTGGCTGCATTCCTGTGTGACCTGCTCTAGGTGATCCTGCTTTGGCAGGGGGGTTGAACTGGATGATCTTTCAAGGTCCCTTCCAATCCTTAACATTCTGTGCTTCTGTGACATTGAATAGTGACAATGTGATTAGCACCAAGGTCAAATTTTTTGAGAGGGCAAAATGAAAAAGGAGCTGAAATATAATTCTAAAGTCAGTGGTGCCTAAAAGCATAACTCACTTAAAAAAAAAAAAGTCATCTCAAGCCATGTGAGAATTTTATTTTTAGTCAGACTAAGGCAGAATTATAGATATGAAAGTGACTTTAAAAGGTCACCTATTTCATCCTCCTGCCTTAAAGTCAACTGTGCTTATGACATTTCTGATGTGATTGGCCTAATATTGAGCATCCAGTAACAGAAATCCTATAGTAATTGGGCACATTACAATAATTTGTGGCAATTTGCTCTTACTGTTTCTGCTTTTCAAATGATGCATCCATGTCTACCATCCCAATTTTGCTGTGCTTGCAGACTGTGCTGTGGTTGCTACACTTCTACACTTTTCATAATGTGAGAACACTCTGCACAAATGGTGTTTATGAAACTATGAATTTAAATTCACATTTATATCTAAGAATATTCAGCTGGACTGTGTGCTTCCACTGACAACTTGTTTGTGTTTCTTTTTTTTTGCTGTTACCTTTCATGAATAATCTTAGCCTTGATAGTCAATAGATTTCATGGGCCTTCAGTTTTGAACCTACAGGAAAAGACATGAAAATGTACTTTGGGCATACAGCAGTGGCATATATCAGACTGTTCTTGTCTTCTGCACCAGAAATGAAACTGAAAACTTTGGAGATTGTGTTTTAATGGAATTTAGATATTACAGAATCACAGAATTATTGAGGCTGGAAAAGACCTCTGAGATCATCAAGTCCAGCCTATGACCTAGCACCACCACATCAGCTAAACCATGCCACCAAGTGCCACATCCAAGCTTTTCTTAAACACCACCAGGGATGGTGACTCCACCACCTCCCTGGGCAGTCCATCCCAGTGCCTGATCAGCCTTGTTGTGAGGAGCTGCTTCCTAATATCCAACCTAAACTTCCCCTGGTGTGGCTTCATACCATGCCCTCTTGTCCTGGGAGAAGAGCCTGACCCCCACCTGACTACAACTTCCTTTTAGGTAGCTGTGGAGAGTGATAAGGTCCCCTTTAAGTGTCCTCTTCTCCAGGCTGAACACCCCCAGCTCCCTCAGCCTTTATTCATCAGGCTTTCCCTCCAGCCCCCTCCCCAGTCTCATTGCTCTCTTCTGGACCTGCTCCAGCACCTCAATGTCCTTCCTGAAGTGAGGGTCCCAGAGCTGCACACAGTGCTCAAGGTGAGACCTCACCAGTGCTGAACACAGGGCAGAATTCCATCCCTATTCCTGCTGTCCACACTATTCCTGACACAAGCCAAGATGCCATTCACCTTCTGTGCCAGCTGGGCACACTGCTGGCTCAAAGATACTAACAGACCTGGATTTTGAAATGGGAAAAACATCTTGGCATCCATTGGAAAGTGTTGTGGTTGCCTGTTCCTTGTATTGATGTTGCTTTCAGAGTAATTCATCACCTGACTGAAAACACAAACCATAGTTCAGGGTTTTGAGACCTTTCAAGCATTAGTGTTGGAGGAGCAATGTACTGCTCTTGGTCTAAACTGCTACATTGTACATTTGTACAGTGACCGAATTTTCAGCTACCAGCAGTCAGTACAAACAAAATTAATCTGGAAATATTGAGAATGATATTATGCTTATCAGATACTTCCAGTGCTAACATATTTCTTTTTTATTATTCCTTTCTATTTTCTTTTTTCTCCCTGTTTATTTTTTCCATTAGAAATAAACTTCTCTAAAAGTTGAAATAGAAATTTTTCTTTATCATTAACACACACACACACACAGACACACACAAAACTCCATTCAGTATAATAATAGTTTTAATGTTAAACTTGCTTTCATCTTCAGGAAACAACTGGATTTAGGCTAGAAAAGACCTTTTAGAGTTTTCTCTGTTATATCCAGCTGGGTTTGCTTCAATATTGCTGAACAAGTTGCAGGATGAGGTTTCACCAGTGCCCATATTAGACATAGTTCTACCATTGTTTGGAGTAGAAGTGTAAATCAGGTAATTAATACATGATGAGTGAGCAAAACAGTTGCAGATCTCATTCTCATGCTTTCAAGCTCCCACTGAAATATGTCAGTGTCTTTTTGTTTGCAGTGGTCAAGCAAGATGGACATTCTGTGTTTTAGGAATATTCCTAGACCCTTTGCCTCACTTGCAAACCAGATCCCAAGGGATCATCTTAGTAATCATATGGAAGTTATCAAAGTTATGTATGTTCTGAATTGACACACACACACTCATAATCATAGGCTGTGATGATTGCATTTCACCTGAGAGATGTTCTCCTTTTTGCACTGCAACAGGGGTATTTTTAAGAACAATGGAGAGTAAAGTAAGAGATGAAAAGGATGAGGCACTTAGTGCCATGGCTTAGTCAATTAGATGGTATTGGGTGATAGGTTGGACTTGATCTCAAAGGTCTCTTCCAACCTGGGTAATTCTGTGAACTGTGAACTGTTCAACTTCTGCAAAAGACTAAACAGTTTGCATGTTGAGGATTATAATCTGAAGGAAAAAACAAAACAAAACAAAACAAAACAAAACCAAAAAACAACAAAAAAGAAGAAGATAAAACTAAGATATCTGAAGATTTCTTCTTACATTTTCATTGCTTCATTGATTCCTGAAGGAGGAAACTGAATGAATTTGAATGTGTCCTTGCTTTCTACCTATCTTACATCAACTATATACAAGTCTGAGAGGTGATAACCAGGAAACAGAAAGGAATTCTATTTATCAACCAGCTGGGTAGCAAATCACACACAATCTGTGATTTCAACCTGAGGAATCTATACCTCCTTCAGGAATGAAGAAACTGTAGCTCAGATGCACAAATGAGGAATCATCTAGAATAAATATCTTGCTAAGTGATGAAAAGAAGTTTCTGTACAAGGGGCAATGTGGATGGAGGGTATTGTTTTAAAGGTCAGTGAAAGTCTTCATCCTTGCAACTGAAGCTACAGCTCTACAAATTCTGTTATGCCATAGATTGTTATTGCAGCTTCAAAGATACAATTGCAAAGATTTTTGGCATGCTTGACAGTGTTCTTAGAGCTTGCCCATGTGTACTTGATTGAGGAGACAGAGTGTTAATAACATCTCAGACTCCCTTCTAGGAAGGCAATTTATTTACAGTCTCTGATACTGAACTTACTTTTTGACATATTTTTTTTTGCCTGTGATGCACCTTCTTCAACATTTAGAAAGAAAACCTCACTCAGAAAGGAAACATCCGGTGAAGAATATATGAGTAAAAATCACATCCTTGTTGAAACCATTGTACTGAAGAATATAATTATGATTAATTCCAGTAATCTTTTAGATTCATGTTTAAGGCAGAATAACATATCATATATATTCCCAAAAGATGTGCCTGGTGGGATCTTGCCACAGAACTTGGCCTGTGCCAGCTGAAAGGATTTTGCATTGGCCTGTAGCAATTTTTTTTCTCCTAATTTTCAAGCCTTCTACAGGAGACAAGAATGCCAAGTGAGCATTATCCTTATGGTTTATTAATGAGCTTTAACATACTGCAAATTGGTGGTGGTGGGAATTACTGACTGGAAAAGACTGAAGAGAAACAGCTGCATCTTAAAATTACTTTCTTTTTAATATTTAATGTTTTTTATTATTTTTATATGTGACCATATGTCTACAATAAGGTCATATGAAGTTCAGTCTCATAAAGTTCCATTACTGTTTTAAACTACTTGACAATATTTGGCCTTAGAAAAAGCAAATTAACACTTTCATGATGAGCCAGGTTAAATTGGCCATTTAATAGTAGGATTAATTTGATCCAGAATCTAAACACCAAGACAACTCTAAATAGCAAAATGCAACATGGAGTTTCTCAGTATTAGGTCTGATGGGTCTGGAATTGATTATCATTTATGACTAGTTGGAGAATTAGTTCCAAAGTAATCATTTTGGATTAGTTCTGTTACTTAATTATGTATATATATACACACACATATCATACACATAATTCTTTTATTATATATGGCACATAAAATAATGGATTGTGCATCACAACCAGGTTGAAATAAGCATTGAGATGTTGCTGTTATTATTTTCTAAAGAACTGTTTGTTTAGTTTTCATAAAACAACCTAACCAACAAAATCAAGTTCATAGAATCATAGAATGGTCCAGGCCAGAAGGGACTTCCAAAGGTCATCCAGTCCAACCTCCCCACAGTCAGCAGGGACATTCCCAACTCAATCAGGCTGCCCAGGGCTTTGCTGAGCCTCACCTTGAATATCTCCAGGGATGGGGCCTCAACCACCTCCTTGGGCAACCTGTCCCAGTGTTCCACCACCCTCATAGCGAAGAACTTGTTCCTAACATCCAATCTAAATTTGCTCTTCTCTAGCTTGAAGCCATTGCCCCTCGTCCTGTTACTGCAAGACTTTGCAAACAGTCTCTCTCCATCCTTCCTGTAGACCCCCTCAGGTACTGGCAGGCTGCTATTAGGTCTCCCCAGAGCCTCCTCTTCTCCAGGCTGAACACCCCCAGCTCCCTCAGCCTGTCCTCATAGCAGAGCTGCTCCAAGCCCCTGATCATTTTCATGGCCCTCCTCTGGACCCTCTCCATCAGATCCATGTCCTTCCTATATCCTCAATATAGGATGCAGTACTTTAGGTGAGGTCTCACCAGAGCAGAGTAAATTCACACTCATCCAATCTATCTGACACCTGAGTCATGTAAAAAATAGAGCAATCTTGAATCTAACAGTTGAGTCTCTAATCTGGATATGAAGCAAGGATACATAACTGAAGAAAGCATGGGGAAAAAAATCTCCTTTCTGTGCAGAGAGTAAGGAAACTACAGGTATTAATCTGATTTAACTCCTGAAAGTCAACAAACCCATACATTCCAAGGCACAGAATTTCCTGGTGTATGTTGATCAACATTTGTTTAGGGTAAATGTTAGGGTTTTGGTGCACTGTCTTCCTAAAATAGGTAGGAATAGCGAGCAGAATGAAAATTCAGATCTAATAAAAAGACCAGAAATTTCATGGATGAGAAAGAATTTCATTGTGTCTAACTGCAGACAATGAGGGCACAGCTGCAGAAACCAAGACTGAAGCAATCATGAAAGTGAGTGTCCTCTTAGAGAAGGCTGCACTGAATCACTCAAACACCAGGTGCCAGATGCTAAATCACTTGCCATATTTACCAGGGCATTGAGAACTGCATGCACTGAGTCCCTAACAGCTTTTTCAGGGAGAATCATAGTTCTAATAAAAGACTATAAACCCAAGATGAAGCAGAATTGCATCAATTTGATCAAGTTGATGCAAAATATGAAGAAAATGGAATATATTTAAAAAAAAATAGTTTAAAAGCACCTCCCCTGAATTAGGAACTGAAACAATGTTTTCTAAAAGAATGATATTACAGAATCACAGAATTGTCAGGGTTGGAATGGACCTCAAGGATCACCTAGTTTCAATCCACCTGCCACAGGCAGGGACACCCTCCACTAAATCAGGCTGTCCAGAGCCTCATCCAGCCTGGCTGAAAAAAATTCCAGGGATGAGGCTTCCATCACCTCCCTGGGCAACCTGTTCCAGTGTCTCACCACCCTCATGGGGAAGAACTTCCTAACATCCAATCTGAATCTCCCCTCCTCTAGCTTGGATCCATTCCCCCTACTCCTATCACTACCTGACATCCTAAAAAGTCCTTCACCAGCTAAAGAGCTAAGATATTCATACTTGACAGTTCAGTCTATAAATGTAGTGTTCAGTCTCCTAAGGCTTCAAAATGTCTTTAGTAAAGAAGGGTGAGATAGCTCTCAGGTTCTCAAGAGCTCAGGGAGGTGGTGGAGTCACCACCCCTGGAGGTGTTCAAGAGGGGATTGGACGTGGCACTTGATGACATGGTTTAGTGGTCATGAGGTCTTGGGTGACAGGTTGGACTTTGATGATCCTTGAGGTCTTTTCCAACCTTATTGATTTTGTGATCTCCATAATTCTTGACAGACAAAGCATATTCTGAAAGCAGTCTTGTGTGGTTTAGATTAAGCCTCGTTAGCACCACACAATGAACAGAATAGTTTTTTCTGCTTTTTTATCAAATTTAGTTCAAAATTTCTTAGTCAGCAAGCTGAGAAATGGCTACTTGACAAGGCCTCTCTTCTTAGAATCATAGAATCATAGTCAGGGTTGGAAGGGACCACAAGGATCATCTAGTTCCAACCCCCCTGCCATGGGCAGGGACACCTTACACTACATCAGGCTGGCCAGAGCCTCATCCAGCCTGGCTGCAAACACCTCCAGGGATGGGACCTCAACCACCTCCCTGCACAACCCATTCCAGGCTCTCACCACTCTCATGGGGAAGAACTTCTTCCTCACATCCAGCCTGAATCTCCCCACTTCCAGCTTTATTCCATTCCCCCAGTCCTATCACTACCTGATAGCCTAAAAAGTCCCTCCCCAGCTTTCTTGGAGCCCCCTTCAGATACTGGAAGGCCACAAGAAGGTCACCTCAGAGCCTTCTCTTCTCCAGACTGAACAGCCCCAACTCTCTCAGTCTGTCCTCATAGCAGAGGAGCTCCAGCCCTCTGCTCATCCTCATGGCCCTTCTCTGGACACGTTCCAGCATGTCCAGATCCCTCTTGTAATAGAGGCTCCAGAACTGGATGCAGTACTCCAGGTGGGGTCTCACCATCATGGAGTAGAGGGGGAGAATCACCTCCCTTGACCTGCTGGCCACACTTCTCCTGATGCAGCCCAGGCTCTGGTTGGCTTTCTGGGCTGCAAGTGCACATTGACAGCTCCTGTTGAGCTTCTCATCCACCAGCACCCCCAAGTCCCTCTCCTCAGGCCTACTTTCCAGCCAGTCCCTGCCCAGCCTGGATTTGTTCTTGGAATTGCCCCAACCTAGATGCAGGACCCTGCACTTGGTGGAGTATCTTGTGATGAACTGACAGGGCTTGATTTGGAGGTCTGGTTCCTACACCTTTCTGCTCCTGTGTGAAGGCTATTTAGAACAGGATCAGAATCCCATATACATGGTTTCAGGATTTCTGAGGGTTCCAATGACTAAAGGAAACATCAAAGCTTTCTTTGAAGCTTCTTGTCTTTTCATAGAAGCAATGCTTCACCTTTGTTCATTCAAGAGCTGCTACTTCAGTTAATTCACTGATTGATGCTTGACTATAATCCTTCCTTATAACATCTTAGAAATTCTGTGCCTCAGAAACTATGGTTGCAGAAATTGTTCAGTAACATCATGAAACTTTCTTTCTTAATCTATTGCCTCTCACTTTTCAAGAGATTCTGTGTCAGGAGTGTGAAAGACAGGCACCAGTAGAGTTTAGGAGCAGCCCTGCTGGAAAGCAGCTCCACAGAGAAAGACCTTGGAGTCCTAGTGGACAGCAAGTTGTCCATGGGGCACCAATGTGCTCTGGTGGCTAAGAGGGCCAGGGAGATCCTGGGGTGCATCAAGAAAAGTGTGTCCAGCAGGGCTGGGGACGTTCTTCTACCCCTCAGCTCTGCCCTGCTGAGACCACACCTAAAGTACTGTGTCCAGTTTGGGGCTCCCCAGGTCAAGAGAGACAGAGACCTGCTGGAGAGAATCCAAGGGAGAGCCATGAGGATGCTTAGGGGACTTGAGCATCTCCCCTGTGAAGAGAGACTGAGAGCCCTGGGGCTGTTTAGTCTGGAGAAGAGAAGACTGAGAGGGGATCTGATCAATGTCTATCAATAGCTGAGGGGTGGGTGTCAAGGGGAGGGGGCCAGGCTCTTTTGGGTGGTTCACACTGATAAGACAAGGAACAATTGGTTCAAACTTGAACATAGAAGATTTCAGCTCAACATGAGGAGAAACTTCTTTCCAGTGAGGGTGACAGAGCACTGGAACAGGCTGCCCAGAGAGGCCATGGAGTCTCCTTCTCTGGAGACTTTCAAGACCCACCTGGATGCATTCCTGTGTGGACCCTGGGTGATCCTGCTTTGGCAGGGGGGTTGGATTGGATGATCTCTTGAGGTGCCTTCCAACCTTTAATGTACTGTGATACTGTGATACCTTGAAACAGTGTGAAAGACTGAATCTTTAAAATGGAACAATTAAGTTCCATGCCTGCACTTTAAGGAAGTAAATCTCCTGGGCATTAAGCATCCTGAACTTGAATATTCTCCCTTGTACTAGCAATTAAACCTTATTAAAGGTGCTGGCTAGTAGGACTTGTACCTTTAGAAAACCTCCTGAAGTACTGAGTAATCACATTCTTTATTGCAGACAACCAAAGCTAGTTTCTTCATGGCTATGAATTACAGTTTGCTCTGTGAATTGCATTTTGCTAAATTATCTTTAGGTAGGTTGTATAACATTCAATATTTCTTTAGCAACTGTCAATTCGAGCCATGGAATATGAGTGCTAAAATACTACATGAAGGAAGTCAGGAGCTAACTCTATGGCTATGCAAATTTATTGCACATAAATTTGGTTACAAAGTTTTGCTTCATTTACTACAGTCATAAATTTAAATGGAGAAGAGTGGGGTTCTTTAATGTTGAATCTTTGCTTTTCATTAACAGCAAAATTTGCATATGTTGGTGTTCTAATACATATATATTTGACTTCAGTAATCACAGACTCATTTATCCATCTGTTTGAAGCACATTTGGTAGCTGTAACTGTCAGAATCTGTTAAAGCATCACCAGTTAATGATGACAACTGATGGCACAGGAGCTGACCATCATAGCTCACATATTTAGAAATATCTGTTCCCTGCTAAGAACTAGATTCAAAAGATGATGTCTCACTGATGACTGAGATACTTCTTTATTCACTATCACTTGTAGGATTAATAATGTGTTCTTTGATTTTCTCCTGTGTGTAACTGACCAATAAACCCCTAAGATGGAGAAAAACTCAAAGGATATGGTCAGGGATGATGTGCTCATGAAGTTCAGAGAATGCAGAGTGTGACTGACCAGAGCTGTTGCAAAGAAGCTGACTTTATCTCACCACAAAGTGGACCAGAGTAGCCCAAATTTTTAATAATTGTCAGCAGTTGACTGGTGATGTTGAAGTTTCTCCCCTCCCCCTGAGGTAGTTAGGCCAGCATGGAGGGAATGAAATTGAGGTTCAATCACAAATTTTATATCATCAGTTGTATCAATTTAAAAACCACAGATGCTTCTATATTCTTAAATGCTGTCAAGTCCCTGGGTTCAGTTTCTGGTCTAAGTGAAACAACTACATTTGTGAGTCTATTGATGTTGCCATTACCCTCTGCACCCACTGGCAGCTGGGGCTGTTATTTGGCAGCCAGTCACTACTGGTGCCCCTAGGGATCAGTGTTGGTTCTGATCCTATTCAATATCTTTATTGATGATCTGTATGAGGGGATTGAGTCCATCATCAGTAAGTTGCAAATGACACCAAGCTGGGGGCAGGTGTTGATCTGTTAGAGGGTAGGAGGGCTCTGCAGAGGGACCTTGACAGGCTGGACAGATGGGCAGAGTCCAAGGGCATGAGATTTAGCACATCTAAGTGCCAGGTTCTACACACTGGCCACAACAACCCCATGCAGCGCTACAGGCTGGGGACAGAGTGGCTGGAGAGCAGCCAGGCAGAGAGGGACCTGGGGGTGCTGGTTGACAGCAGATGAACATGAGCCAGCAGTGTGTCCAATGGCCAAGAAGGCCAATGGCATCCTGGCCTGGATCAGGAACAGTGTGGCCAGCAGGAGCAGGGAAGTCATTCTGCCCTGTGCTCAGCACTGGTTAGACCACACCTTGAGTCCTGTGTCCAGTTCTGGGCTCCTCAATTTAAGAAAGATGTTGAGATGCTGGAATGTGTCCAGAGAAGGGCAACAAAGCTGGGGAGGGGTCTGGAGCACAGCCCTGTGAGGAGAGGCTGAGGGAGCTGGGGGTGTTTAGCCTGGAGAAGAGGAGGCTCAGGGGAGACCTTATTGCTATATACAACTACCTGAAGGGAGGTTGTAGCCAGGTGGGGGTTGGTCTCTTCTCCCAGGCAACCAGTGACAGAACAAGAGGACACAGTCTCAAGCTGTGCCAGGGGAGGTTTGGGCTGGATGTTAGGAAGAAATTCTTCCCAGCAAGAGAGATTGGCCATTGGAATGGGCTGCCCAGGGAGGTGGTGGAGTCACTGTCCCTGGAAGTGTTTAAAATAAGACTGGATGAGGCACTCAGTGCCACGGTTTAGTTGATTAGATGGTGTTGGGTGATAGGTTGGACTGGATGATCTCCGAGGTCTTTTCCAACCTGGTTAATTCTGTGATTCTGTGATTTCCTACAGCAAGGCTTTCATTTAATGCTGCTTACACTGCTGTCCAATCCAAGAAAGTCATAGAAGTCCTCATAATACCTGATAAGAGATATATTTTCCTGGGTTTCTAGGATGCCAGACTCCTCACTATCTACCATACATCAGTTCCACTGGTCAAGGTTCTGAAGGACTGTGAAACAGCCTTGAGTGATTCTCAGCATAGCTCAGGTACCACTGTAACTACATCATTTTTTTGCAGCTGTTCTGTTCACATTCAGGCCCATCAGACCTGAGAGGATGCGTCCTACTCACATGTCCTAGATCTTCTCTAGAGGGATTATACAGGGAGGAGGTAAGAGCACAGTCTCATGCTGTGTAGGGGGAAGTTTAGGCTTGATCTTAGAAAGAATTTCTTCACAGAAACAGAGATTGCCCATTGGGATGGGCTGCCCAGCGAGGTGGTGGGGGCAGCATCCCTGGAGGTGTTTAAGAAAAGATCAGATGAGGCACTTAGTGCCATGGTCTGGTTGATTAGATAGGGTTGGGTGATTGGTTAGACTTGATGATCTTGGAGGTCTCTTCCAACCTGGCTGATTCTGTGATTCTGTGCTAGATGTGGACTGCTGGGCAGACCATATATCTCTTCCAGTCCCAAGGTCAGTGCCTCTATAATCTACATGTCTTGTTAAAAGCTGAAAAGCATCTCTCTAAGTGCTCTTGTTTTTACCAAAATTCTTTACTCTGAGGACAATATTTCAGACAAATCAAATTATCTTACTCAAAAGTTTCTATTTGTAGTTTTGGTTTGTTTGGGTTTTCTAACCTGCTGTAAACCTTACCTGAGCTGCCTTTCACTTCTAACTTCTAACTTCCCTGCTCTAACATTTCTTCACATGCTTTTAGACATCATTAGTACTTCCCCCCTGGATTAGTGGCACCACATGTGCTGAATGCAGAATATCTGCAAGGGCACACTGCTGAGCCTTATACTGCTGGTTCTGCTCCTTAACCTTTTGCTCAAAATCCAAATATTTAATTTCTTTGTGTAAATTTCTTTCCAATCTTTTTCTTGACTGTCTTTAACAGACTACTCGAATTATTTGCAACTTTACACAAAGCTGTACTACAGCTGCCCTAAGCATCTTCTGTAGATTTAGTGTTATCCTTGAGGAATACAAATAATTTTCCTGCTTTTCACCCAGAAAGGCTTACATGTTCCTTTCCAGATAAGCTGTTCTTCTAAGCAGGAGAAAGTTTCTCTCTCTCTCTCTCAATCTTTCTGTCATCCTCAATATCCTAATAAAAACACATTCCTTAAATTTCTAATTTTCTTGCTTCCATGTGTGGCCAGGTATTTAAGCCTGTGTTTTAAGCCCAAGCCAACACATTTTATCACACAGTATGAAGTGGCATTTAGATCTCACATTCTTACTCCTTTGCAAAATGCTGAAGTTTACACAAACACATTAAAAAAAAAAGCTTTTTTTTAAGCAAGCTAAACAGCAACAAGGAACAAACTTGAGATATGTTGCATTGCATGCACATTCTATGATTCTAAGTAATTTTCCAGAATATTTGAAGCAATAAATGTTATATATATATATCTATATATATCTATATATATATTCTGTTGCTGCACACAAAACTTACAAAATGGTTATTGCCATAAGCTGTAGTCACTGGCAGTGAGAGAGCTGAGTAGGATCCCAAGGATGCACTTCATTTGATTTTTATTACCCTAAAGATTGATATCCATTGTTGATCCAGCATGACATAAAGCCAAAGTTATGTATTTAAGTTTTAAGTTTTTTTCCCAGTGGAGCTATATACAGATCAATATTCTATATATTTCAGTATGCATTTTATCTGACATGGAAGTGTTAGTGGTAGAAATCACAGTGTAAGCTGTTCTTTTGGTTTGTGTTGTTCTGTTTCCTCTTAAAATATCTGTGTTTTGTGAATTCTGTTTCCAAAACCTCTGATGATGAGTTTTATCAAGCAGCTAAGTACTTCACCATGGTGTAGCATGATGACATTTTCTTTGACAAGTGTGCTGTCATGATTCCAACCCTGGTTTTGCAAGGATCAGCTCGAAATATCATACATAATGCTAAGCTATATTAATGAAAATTCCTGGGAGATTATAACTTATCCTTCTGATAGCAGAAAGTCCTATTTCAGATAGACTAATTGATCTTTAGAACATGAAAACTTTTTATTGCATAGCCATGATGCTACAAAGTTCCCTTACTCAGACTCCTCTGTCTCCCCAAACAGGATCATATTGGCAGCAGTGAGAGGCTACAGTTAAGTGAATTGTGCATAACTGTTGGTGCAGAGCCTGCTCCTCTTATGCAAACATAATAGTTCTACTTTTTCCCTGTTACATCCTCATTACAGGAGCTATCAGCTTCTCCAAAGCCTGTGGGCTCACAGAATCACAGAATTGTTAGAGTTGAAAGGGACCTCAAGGATCATCCAGTTCCAACCCTCCTGCCATGGGCAGGGACACCTCACACTCGATCAGGTTGCTCAGAGCCACATCCAGCCTGGCCTTAAACACTTCAGGGATAAGGCTTCCACCACCTCCCTGGACAAACTGTTCCAACCTCTCACCACTCTTATGGTGAAGAACTTCTTCCTAATGTCTAATCTAAATGTCTCCTTCTCTAGCTTGGACCTATTTCCCCTAGTCCTATCAATATCTGACACCCTAAGAAGTCCCTCCGCAGTGGCTCAGCAGTGTAAATCTCTATGAACTGCAATGAGATGCCACTGCCTGCAAAGCTGCTGAAGCAAGTGACACTGGGGATCTTGGATGGCTCTCCATAGACCAAGAAATCATCAAGAACATGCAAGGTCCTTAAAGAGTCTGTTGACCATTTAACTACTGAGTTTTCTGCTTATACTCCCAAAACATCCACAGGATACTCCAAAGTCTTTTTATATATTTTACTATAACCTGAACTCAAAGGAGTGCACCAGTAATTAACATCTTGTTACTGATTATGGCAATCTTCATTTTTGTGTGATTATTTGTTTAATTTATGGAGCTTTTTTTAACATTTTATTTACCTTTTACGGACCAACAGTCCTTTAATTTCCTTTTATATTGTATATTTATATTGTATATTATTGTATATTTATATTGTATATTGATATTTATACTGTATATTGTGTATTTATATTTCTATTGTATATTATTGTATATTTCTATTGTATATTATTGTATATTTCTATTGTATATTTATATTGTATAGTGATATTTATATTGTATATTGTGTATTTATATTTATATTGTATATTATTGTATATTTATATTTTATATTTTTATTGTATATTGATATTTATATTTATATTATATATTATGTATTTATATTTATACTGTATATTATTGTATATTTATATTCCTTTTATATTGTATATTTAATTTCCTTTTTTTTCTATATAAGCTTCAGAAAAATTGAAGGTTATGGCTTATTTAATAAGAGTGTCACTATATACAGATTACTTTGGAAAGAATTAAAGAGTGTTTGACATTAAGTAACATTCACTCCACCATATAAATCAAAGTGAATAGGAATCTCTACTCTGAAAATGACCATATGAAACAAAGAAGCCAGCAGTCTATTAAAATAGACATTCAATCACACTTTGAAACCAACCATCACCTAAAAAAAAAAAAAAATTAAGGAATGAATTAAAAAATGATCAGAAGCTGCAGTTAACCTGACTACCTGAAGCAACAAATTTTAGGAGGTGAACAACAGACAGCTAAGAAAACCTTTGTTAATTTTCACCAGTATAAAGTAAAAGGACAAATTTGATAATATAATTCTAAACTTAGACTATTCTGAGTTTAATTCAATGCAGTTTCTAGAATGCTCAAAGAGAGGTCTGTTTTGTTTAAATTCTTTAATTTAAAAATAAAATGCACTTTTATCCATATTTGCCCAGTGGGATAAAAATATATCTACAAGTGAATTTATACAAGCCATTTGGTTCCAATACTTTGACAAAGGGCTCTACACTGAATTCTGTAAATATATCAAATAACTCTCTTGCCTATATCCCAGCTGTGACACCATCTGACTCTGTGTGGACCATCTACCTTCTCCCTGCTGTCTGTTAATATCTCATTCATGTATAAAAAGTGATAAGAACATTGAATTGGCTGATGGAGCTTTTGTGCCAGTTCATTTGTACTGGCAGTATTCATCTCAAGGCTACTGGATGTTGCTGATGCACAGTAACAGAAGCAGTCCATTACCTCTGCTAGGGCTCCAGCTCTTTCAAGAGGAGGCAATAAACTGCATTAATCAAAGGCTGATCATCTTTGGGTTTACTTCAAGACCTGATTCTTTGAAAAGTCTTTGATTCTTTGAATGGGGTCAGGGTGACATTTCAGTAATGGTTTTTCTTTCTTCACTTGGCAGGACAGCTAGACTATTTTGTAATCAGGACACAACAACAACAACAACAAAAAGCCAGGAAGAATCAATGCAGCTACTGACTTTCAGATGGCAAAATGCTTCACCTGAAAGGTGCTTGGGTATTTTCTCAATGTCTTCTGAAAATATCCATAAAAGAGATGGTACCTATAGGCTCAATTAAAGATCTGTTTTATAGGTCTGAGACTCAAGATTTTGGAGGAATTTTAGGAGCAATTTGACAATGTAACTTTTAAGGATTTTTCTTCTTCAGGTAATCTGCAGCTTCCAGTTTGCTTCATTGCCTTCTTATATGTTGTGTGAGGGGCTGTTCAGCCTGGAGAAGAGGAGGCTCCAGGAAGACCTAATAGCAACCTCCCAATACCTGAAGGGGGCTACAAGAAGGATAGGGAGAGACTGTTTACAAAGGTCTGCAGTGACAGGCGAAGGAGCAATGGCTTCAAACTAGAGAAGGGCAGATTTAGATTGGATATCAGGAAGAAGTTCTTCACTATGAGGGTGGTGGAACATTGGAACAGGTTGCCCAGGGAGGTGGTTGAGGCCCCTTCCCTGGAGATATTCAAGGTGAGGCTTGACGAGGCCTTGGGCAACCTGATCTAGTTGGGGATGTTCCTGCTGACTGTGGGGAGGTCAGACTGGATGACCTTTGGAGGTCTCTTCTGGCCTGGACCATTCTGTGATTCCATCATTCTGTGATTCCATGATTCTATGAGTCCATGATTCTATGATTCTATGCATAAAACTGGAATTATGAAAGAACTGACTTGTACTTTTACTGAGCTAAGTTGCTTTAACTTGTAATCGTTTTTATTAATTCAAATTGCATTCCTGCAATTATTCTTACTACTACTACTACTATCATTATTATTGTTATTGTTATGGTTATTATGGTGGTTGTGTTGTTGCTATTGTTATTGTTAGTATTATTAGCTTCCTAGAGAAGTTGTGACTGTCCCCCTCACTGGAAGTGTTCAAGACCAGTCTGGATGGGCTTTGAGCAACCTGGTCTAATGAAAGCTGTCCCTGAAAGTGAGTTGGAACTAGATGATCTTTCAGGTCCTTTCCAAAGCAAATCCATTCCATGATTTTGTGATTACTATGGCTGCTGTAATTATTCTGCTTTGCCATCCCAAGAAGTCCATTGACTATGTGGCATAGTTTTTCCCTCATTTCACTTTTAGGAGTCATGGGATTTCACCATAGAAGAATCAACTCTCCACCAACTGATGTATTTTACCACATGTATTATTCAACACATATGTCTGGGAGCTTTTAGCCTAAACCCAGGACTTAGACTTACAGTTCTTATCTAAAAGACATAATTAAACCAAGCCAATGTGTTACAGGTTACACAAACAAGGCATTTTATTTGTTAAATAAAACATCTGCAATTCTGTGATAGGCTTATGACTGTTACATTCTTTGTCCAAATCCAGCAGTTCCACATGTTCAAGATGAAGCCTTAAGTTCTGAATTACTTGCAGATTTTACTGGTTTTGGGTGGTGGTTAAGTTGTTTGTTTGTTTGTTTTTTTGTTTGTTTTTCTGTTTGGTTTGAGGGTTTTAGCATCTTTTAACACTTTATTTTTTTTACTATATCGCTAAGATTCTGGCTGTGTTATTGCCCTCACTTTCTCTCACATCTGTAATATAGACAGCTCTTAGTATGAGATCATTTTACAGTCCTGCACCATTTTCCTTCCTCGTCCTTTTACTCCCATTTTAAAGGCATAGAAGTTTCTAAGAAGTTGAAAATTGGCATTTATTTTAGTTCACACAGCAATAAATCAAGGGAGCCAGTTCCAACTGCTGTCTTTATACAACATAGAGAGCCTGTTTGATGTTTTCCCTCACTCTACCACATACTGAGTGGCACTAGCTAAATAAATGGGATGCTTTATTTTGGTTTTCAGCTTCATCTTGCTCACCAGAATTCTTTTCAGATTCTTTCAGATCCGGTTAATTCATCAATATAAAACCTAAAGCTGTGAGATTAATGCATGCACCCTGCTATTTCTAAACTGATTTTAAAAGACAGAGGCATACTATTTAGGGAAGGTGAGTTTTTGAGTATCATTGTTTTATTTCTTTCCCTCATTCACTTTCTCTGAGTTTTTATTATGGAAACACTATCATATAGATATATTTGTGTTTAAGGGTCGTTTAGATGTGGTGCTTTGGGACGTGGTTTATGGGAGAACCTTGTAGAGTAGGGTTCTAGGTTGGCCTTGGTGATCCTGAGGGGCTTTTCCAACTTGCATGTTTCTGTGATTCTGTGATATTTACATTAATTAATTAACCCAAACACTTCAGCAGCAGATTTATTTATGCTTCTTTTGTTTTCAGTCTTCAATTAGATTTGTAGATGACAGCAGGAGGAAAAAAAAAAAGAAAAAGAAGAAGAAAACAAGAATGTCATGATTGTTGGTAAATAAAAAGTCCTGCATGAGTGCTTTTTAATAGCTTATCATCAACATGTAATCGAACTGAATAATTGCTACATAAGAGAGTGGCTGTGAACCAGCAGCTGCCCCTAGGCTGTACTTTGTTGAGGAATGTCTCTGCGACAAAAAGTGCTGGACACATAATGCATCATCAGCATTTGTGCTACAAGCATGTCATGGAGGTGGATAGGAATCACTGGGGTGTGGTAAATGTGAGTGTGTCAGTGACATCTGAGTGGTGTTAGATGGATGGGGGGCAAAGAGAAAGACGAAGACGAAAGACAAAGAAGCCAAAAAAAAAAAAAAAAAAGAAAAAAAAAAGAAAGAAAAAAAAAGGAAATTGAGCAAAACAGTTTTTACCACTAAATGGAAATTACCTTCAGTGCTGCAGTGCACCACTGACTTTGACAGCTGAAGCAGCAGCAGCAGCAGAGAGAACTTGACAAAGATATCGGTTACATTGTTTTCCTCACAGGCAGCTAAGTCGGTGTGATTTTCCACTGGCAATGTTAATCAATGTTCTTTCATTTAAAAAAAAAAAAAAAAAAGAAAAGAAAAGAAAAACTAGACTAAAGAGAAGAGCATTTTCTTAAGGCTATAAGAAATTAACTGAGAGCCTAGATTGGTGTGTGTGAATGCATGCCTGCATATCTCTGCTTGTGTGGCATGAGAGTGAATAGAATTGTGCACTTTTGCTCTTTGGACTAAAGGTTACTCAAAATATGACAGAAGTTCTGCAACAAATATGTGTGTTACCTTGATTTATCGTAGCTGCTGCTTAATAGATATTGCACTTTGAAACTAGAAGCTTATATGTTAGGCTTAGTTTCGACTTGAATACTAATTTACTTCCTTGCTTGCTGTGACTGGAATTACTTTTCCTCCTAAATCTTTATTTCCAAACACTTTCCTTCGATTTGTCACTGAGACATCTGCTATCAAAGGTGAGTAAAGCTTATGTAGTCATTACTATACATCCTAAAAGACCATGCACATGTAGTAACACTTCACTATCATACAATTCTTTCAATTTATAGAAGGGAAAATACCTTTAACTGTGCTTTACCTTTAGATACTGAAGTGAAATGCCTTATATAAAGTCATAGGGTATGTCAGTGCTAGAACTCCTCATTAATCCAAGTTTCTGTATCTTCTGTTTAGAACATTATTTTCACATCTTCATTTTGAAATGCAAATAGTTGCTTCTGTTACCAAATGTAAAGACTCAGTTGACAATAGCCAAATACTATTCATATGGAAATATTGACACATTTGCAGGCTGGATTCTCTTATCCTGATTAAGATTTCCTTTATATGAAAGAATTTTTCTTTATAATGTGGCTCAGTGCTGCATATTCAGTCAGGGCATGATGATGCTTAGTGCCAGCTGCTTGTATCAGGGCATGTTGAACTGAACTGGCAGTGATAGCCTTTAATGGTCTAAACTGTTGTTCCTGAATTGCTTGAATCTGCTGAGCAAGTAGCCTAAGAGTTTGTTTTCTTACATTTGTTGAAAAAAAAAAAGCTGAGCATGAGTGTTCACTCGCACCTCAGACACCACTGGCAACAAGGATGAGCTAGATCTCTTCCATATCACACAGTTAAGGTGGGGAGAGAAACATTTCCAAGTGTGCCAGTCTAAATCTACCTGCAGAAAAAGTGAAAAATTCCTCAGTGGGCTCAGGTAAGTACATTTATTATAACACAAATAAGCAATGTACTGTTCTGAGAGGCCAATGTTATCCTGCTCAAACACTGTACCAGAACAGGTACACTGAGAGAGATTCATGCCCCGCATGCTTGCCTGTCTATACACCTGCCTCAAACTAATCTATCATAAGCACAGCAGAGTCTGTGGACTCAAATTAACAATTCACACAAGCCTCCTCTGCAATGGAGCAATTTGTCTGCCTACATGAGTTTTTATGTCTCTGTCAGCTAACCCAAAGATTCCTATGTGATGCCAGCACCTTGGACATCAGGTGGATAGGCTGCATCAAGAGGAGTGTGGCCATCAGGGCAAGAGAAGGGATTCTGCCCCTTTAGTCTGCTCTTCTGAGACCCCACCTCAAATACTGCATCCAGTTCTGGTGTGCCCAGCAGAAGGATACAGAGCTGTTGGAGTCCAGAGGAGGGCCACAAAGATGATTCAAGGGCTGGAACACCTCTGCTATGAGGAATGACTGGGGGAGCTGGGGGTATTCAGCCTGGAGAAGACTCCAGGGGGATCTTAGAGCTGCCTTCCAGTACCCTAAGGGATCCTACAGGAAGGCTGCAGAGGGACTTTTCACAAGGACACCTAGCAATAGGACAAGGGACAATGTTTTTAAGCTGAGGGAGAGTAGGTTTAAAGTGGATTTTAGGAAGAAGTTCTTCAGTACAAGGGTGGTGAGACTCTGGAATAGGCTGCCCAGGGAGGTTGTGGATGCCTCATCCTTGGGGGTGTTAAAGGCCAGTTGGAGGAGATCTTGAGCAGCTGAGTCTAGTTGAGACGCATCCCTGCCCACGGTGGGGAGGTTTTAGTAGATGATCTCTAAAATCCCTTCCAGCTTAAGGTTTTCTATGATCCTGTAATCCTTGTTGTAGACCTGTGGGTCTGTTAACCAATGAATGGGTTGCACTTGTACATGCACACATGATTTTTTTTAACCTGTCATGGTTAAACTTGGGCTATTTACCTGTTCAATAAATAATTGTATCATGTTTCTAAAGCTTCTGCTTGCAGAGAGTTAGGCTCCATTTTAAAAGTGTTAAGGCTGCAATGTCAGAGAATAAAAGTGGAAGGAAATAGCATCTGCTAGCAAATGAGAAGGGCTGCAGTGGTTTTTTTTGACATGTAGTCTGGTTGACAGTGAAGTGAAGTGAACAACTTGACACACACCGAGCTGCTCTGGTATTGCACTGTTGCCAGCTGAAAGCTTTGAGAGGCCTTTCGTTTTGCTGAGAGCCTTTCCCATTTTATGAAACACTACCTTCTCACTGAGAGGGCATGTTGGGCATAAGCTGACATATTTCAGCTGACTGCAATTATTGTAACCAGAGGCAACACAGTCCAAATAGCATAATCTCTGCTTGCTGCTTAAATATCTGGTCGTTATTATGGGGACCTTGCAGCAACATCCAACAGCTTTGTTTCTTAGATGAGGTCAGTCTGGATTTGTAATCTCAGGTAAATTATACCCAGAAATAAAAGAAGATTTTTTTTTCCCCATGAAGAGGCAAAAGAATAATACATGTATGCATGTATATATATGTGTGCATACACACACACACACACACAAAGAGAAATCCCAAAGCTCAGCTTTAATGTTTGAAATGGGTAAAAGTAGCATACTAGTTTTTGGGTTTGGGGTTTTTTTGTCCTTTTTCTTTTTTCTTCTTTTTTTTTTTTTTCTTTAAAGTTACATGTAGCTTCCTCCTGGGAGAAAAAAGGCTTAATTTGGAGTACCTGCAAGATCATGAGCAAAAGTACTTAGTGAAGCAGCCCACTTTTTAGACCTTCTGCCTCACACAAGTGCACATGTCCCATAAACTAGATAAGTTATTCCTCTGTGAGAGATGGAAGCTCCATAATCCAAAGATCTGGCTGAACTCTGAATCTGCTGTAGGGAAGATTTTCCATCTTCCTAATGAGCCCCTGAAGATATTATTTTGAGCTATGGCTTCTCTCCTGTCCTGCTCAACACTGTCTTCTAACAATCCCAGTCTGCCAATAACCAGGAAGAGAAGGAGCAGGAACTAGAATGAGAATACTTCTTGAAGTCTGACTCTTATCCCTGCCATATAATGCAAATAATGGACTTCTTTCTCCCTGCACTCACTTGAAAGAGGCAAGGACTTGACAGCTAAGTCACAAGAATTCTTAAAGAATGGCTTGTAGGAAAACTGTTGAAGACAGAATGTTGTGTGTATGACAGATGTAATAAAGTGAATGGAATGGATACGAAGGAAGAAGTAATTAGAGGATTAAGTGGCAGAAAATGGACGAAGTAATGGTTTGCGCACAACTCTCCAAAGTCAGTTTTAACTAGATGATGATCTAGAGAGAGAAAGGAAATAGAGAGAAAGAGGAGGGTAACAGTTCGGTTTGAAACAGCACTTCTGTAAATCTTGGGATTTTGAACAGAAGATAAGGAAACAAAACAGTGTAAGAGACAAAGAAGTTAAGATCAATGTAAAATATTCACACATTGAAGCCTAAAGGATTAATTATAGAATTAATTCTGTCTGAAACTACTGTTGATCAGCACAAAGGAGGAAACATAAGATAATTTGGGCAGGGATGCCTCTCAACTAGATTCAGCTGCTCAAGACCTCATCCAACATGGCCTTGAACACCGCCAGGGAAGAGGAATCCACAACCTCCCTGGGCAGCCTTTTGCACAGTCTCTCCATCCTCATACTGAAGAAATTCTTTCTAAGATCCATTCTAAGCTTACTCTCCCTCAGCTTCAAACCATTTCCTCTTGTCCTGTTGCTAGACATCCTGATGAAAAGTCCCTCTACAGGCTTCCTGTAGGATCCCTTCAGGTATTGGAAAGCAGCTCTAAGGTTCCCACGGAGTCTTCTCTTCTCCAGGCTGAACACCCCCAGCTGCCTCAGCCTACCCTCATAGCAGAGGTGCCCCAGCCCTTGGATCATCTTTGCAGCCCTCTTCTGAATTCACTCCAACATCTCTGAGTCTTTCTTATAATGAGGACAACACAACTGGATGCAGTATTTGAGGTGGGGGTCTCACAAGAGCAGAGTAAAAGGGAAGAATCCCCTCACTTGCCCTCCTGGCCACACACCTCTGGATGCATCCCAGGGTTTGATTTGCCTTCTGGGCATTTAATATATATCCAGCTCACAAAACTGCTTAGATAGGTTGCATATATATTTTAAATGAATAAGGCAAATTTGTCCACATTTTTTTCATTAAAAATATTTAACACTGTCTCACTGTTTAGTTTATTCATCCAGGGGAGCTATGTTCTTTAAAACAATTTTTGGTGCCTGAATTTCTTTTAACTTTTTATTTGTCACGGTTCAGGAAGGATTTATTTTCCCTGTATATAGAAAAGGAAAAAATGTTTCTCTGTACAGAGGTGAACATGTTAGCACATGTCTTGCATCCACAAAAGGCTAATAGAAATAGAAAATATCTGGCAAGGATTCTAACAGGGCAAAAAAAACCCAAAGCATTTCAATGCAGAGTTACCATTAGAAACACAATTAAAGGTATAGCCCTAAAACCATCACATTTTGTTATGTATACACAGTATTCTGTATCTTTTATCATTAAAGTAATAACCTGAATAATGGAACTTGAAAAGGCAGCTGTAAGGTTCCTCTGGAGTCTTCTCCAGGCTGAGAATCACAGCTCCCTCAGTCTATCCACACAGAAGTGGTGTTCCAGCCTTTAAATATATATATATATATATATTTTTCTTTTTTTGGTGAGACTTGGTACTAGACAGGAGTAAAAAAAAAAAAGATCTACAGTTTGACTGTTTCAGACAAAGCCAGTGTTTGCTGAGCCAGACAGTCCAGCAAATACTGACAAATTATAAAAAAAAAAAAAAGAAAAAAGGTATTAAGGAAGAGAATTCCATCATTCCATTTGATTTTTAAGTTACTATGTGCTCCATTTAAATGTCCAAATGTTGCAAACTATAGCACATCAACATCTTGCTGCACTTTTTTATGGTACTCCTGAGATCTTCATCTTGGTTCCTAAAACCTCTTCCTTATGAATTGAGCCTTGCTCACATTAAGGAAAAGAAAAAATGACAAGATCAGGTCATCTTTTTGATGTGAATGTCAAGACCTGCTGTTGTACATATAGAGGTCCTGTAAATCATTTTTCTTCATAGAATACAGAAGAGCACTCTTGTTTTTATGTGGGTTTTTATTTGACATCTCTTCTTTCTTTGTACTTTTTTTGTTTTTTTTTTTTTTTTTTTGAGTATGTGGAGTGATTCTATCCTGAGTTCTTGTGCACGAGAAAAAAAAGGTACTAGATAATACAGAGCAGAAGGGGAAAAGATAGTACAGATCCCTTTCAGTCTGAGGGAGACACATGAGCCTTAACATTTAACACATACACTATTCATCTTTCCTCCACTCAGGATCTTACCATAAGACAGATCAGTATTGAAAGCTAACTGAAGCACAGGTTGGAGCACAAAGTTATCTTGTTTGTCTTAGCCTTAGCTAAACTTGGCTTCTTTGCTAGTACTGAGGAGTAACAAAGCAACAACACAGAGGAAGAGCTTGATTTAATGGTGCTGGAATTATGAATGAGCAATTCATCCAAAGCTTCCTTTTGGTTGAGAGAACAGTCTCAGACCTGTGTGTGAACTCCTCTCTGGGCAGCTGGATAATAGGTCAAAGCAATGTCATTCCCTTCCTGACTTAGAAACAGTACTTTCTGTACTTAGAAGAGATAAGTTCCTTCCAATGGAAGCAAGAAATGCCTTACACATGAGTCAGACTTGAGTGTCCAGGTGGTGCCATTACTCAGTTTTTGGACACTGTGCTGCAGCATATTATAGGCTCATTCAAACACTTCACAGTTGTGCAAAAGGGGAACATCTTTTCACATTTTTCCCTTTGACTTTTGAAGTAAAGGCATTAAAACAGACACAGTACTCCTAGTTTCAGGGCCAGACACTATCCTGTTGGTTTTAATTTCCTCTGCCATTTTTTCAGGTGTTTCTAAAGTATGAGGAAGAAATAGATTAAAACTAACCAACCAGAAAAAAAAAAAAAAGAGAAAAAAATAAAAGCTACAGAAGCTTTTCTCTACTTGCAAGGCAACAAAACAGATTTCTTTCTCTTCAGTCCTCTTTGCAGCTAGTTTCCATGTTGACATCTTAGACACAAGCTTTCTGAAATGAAATAGAACTTGAATAATCTACCTAGAGCTCGGCTGATGTGCATAAGCACATCGTTTGTTTGTCATTGCTTAAAAAGAAATCAGAAGCAGAAAACAGATTGTGTTTTTTCATTATTATTATTATTGTGGCAAGATAAATTTCTTGACTTCAGTATAGTTAACATCCTAGGAATCTGAACTACAGAACATACCTAAATTCATTTTCTCCACTATGCAAAGCAGTATAAATGTTGTATCTTTTCTAGCTTAATAACGGTGCTGAGCTGACTGTGGATGGATGCCAGATGCCTACCACACCATTCTGTCATTCACATTCTCAGTAGGACAGGCAGGGAGAAAAATAAGGTTGAAAAAGCCACAAACTTGTGTAAAGCAAAAGCAAAGCCTGGGTGTGGAAGAAAAGGAAAACAAAATATTTATTCTCTAGTTTCCATCAGCAGGTGATATCCATCCACCCCTACAAAACAGTGCTTCAATACATGTAGTGGTTGCTCCAGAAGACAAATGTAATAGGAATGCTCCCCCTTCTTCATCCTTTCTCTTAGCTTTTGTTTGCACATGTCATATGGTATGGAATAGGAATTTGGTCAATCTGAGTCTCTTGTCCTGGCTATGTCCTCCCACAATATCTTGCCCACTGCAAGCTTGCTGGTGAGGGTAGAATGCTGGAGAGGCAGCCTTGATGTTGTGCTATCACTCCCCAGCATAGCCAGGACACTGGTATGATATCAACACCTTTCTAGCTGCCAATACAAAGCACAGCACTGTGAGGGCTGCCATGGTGAAAATTAACTCCATCCTGGCCAGACCCCACACAGTAACACACAGAGTACATCACTAACATTAACTCCATATGTGGTAGTTTTAGGCTCTACCTTTAAAACATTCCACAGATCTTGAACAGAAAGTGGTAGAGTGTAAGTAAATCACTATTGGGTGTAAAAAGGAAAATAATGATAAGTTCTGAGCAATCCCTTGAAGAGATAATGGACTTGAACTAGTTGTACAAAACAATCTTTCTCTCTTTTGGCTTCTTTGCCTTGAGAGATACTAACTGGCTTCTGCTTGACATTGTTTTGGCTAAGTCTAACATCTCTCTGCTCTTTCTTTTGTCCCTATGTGTCCAGAGGGGTAGGGGGAAGGGAGAAGCTATTAGGAACTCCCCTGGTCTTTGCCCAGGGGAGTTCTTGTGCTGTTTGTAAATTGTAAATACCTGTAAATATTGTATATTTTGTACATATTCATTGCATTCCATTGTAGATTGTAGTTTTGCTTCATTTCCTTCCAACTGGGCTGGTCTGGCAAATTTAATGTTAGAGGGAATTTTCAACCCACCACACCATACCAGACAATCTCTTGCCTAACTGCAAGTGGGGAAATAATTTCTTCATAGTCATAAATCTGAAGGACAGGATGCCATCCAGAGGGATCTGGAGAGGTGGGCTCAGAAGAATTTCATGAGGTTCAATAAGGCAAAGTGCAAGGCCCTCCACTTAGGTCAGGACAATCCTTGATCGCAATAGAGGCTGGGAGATTATGAAATTGAGAGCAGCCCTGCGGAAAAGGACATGGGGGTGTTGGTGGACAAGAAGCTGGACGTGATTCAACAATGCACGCTTGCAGCCAAGAAGGCAGGTAGCATCCTGGGCTGCATCAAAAGAAGTGTGGCCAGCAGGTCAAGAGAGTGCTCCAAGTGTCTAAGTGTCACTCCACTTGGAGTACTGCATTCAGCTCTGGGGCCCCCAACACAAGAGAGACATGACCATGATGGAGCAGGTCCAGAGGAGAGCCACAAAGATGATCAGAGGGCTCCTATGAAGACAGGCAAGAGAGTCAGGGCTGCTCAGCCTGGAGAAGAGAAAGCTCTGAGAAGACCTCATAACTACATTTCCAAATCTAAAGGGGCCCTACAGGAAGGCTGGGGAAGCACTGTTTAGAAGGGCCTGTAGTGACAGGGTGAGGTGGTTTTAAACTGCAGCAGGGTAGGTTTGGGTTGGACATAAGGAGAAAGTTCTTTACAGTGACAGAGGTGAAATACTGGAACAAGTTGCTCAGGGATGTGGTTGAGGCCCTGACCCTGGAGACATTCTAGATGAGACTTGATGCGGCAGCCTGATGGAGGTATCCCTGCTGACTGCAAAGGGCTTGCTCAAGATGGCCTTTGAGGGTCCCTTCCAACTGGATGCAATCTGGGAATCTGTGAATTGGATGGAGTTCAACCTCTGAAAAACCCAAATTTTCTACAGGCAAATCCTGGATGGGCTTTTAAACCTACTGGGTGTTGCTAACTCACAAATTCCTTCTCAGTTATTCACATAACCCTCTTATAACAGCTTTCCAGTTGTTGCTATGTTGGGTAAATATTTTCTGATGGTTGCTCTACAGCGGACTCCTGCACATCACGTGTGTTTATTGTAGCAAGCGCAATGAAGAAAAAAAGAAAAACCCTCATCATTTTCTGACAGATGGTGGCAATTCTCACTGTTTTATTGGCTGTCCCCAACACTGTCACTTCTAATGTCTTTTAACTCTGTGAAAAGGTGATGATTCGCTGTGTGATTTCTTTGCTTATATTACTAAAAATATTGAGGCCCTCGTTCTGGTAGAGCATCCTGTTGCACTCCAATACATATGCTTTAAATCCAGTTCTGAGCTGTCTGCCATACTCTATCCATCTTGGGAAAAAAATAATTAAAAAAAAGTATTTCCTAGTCTCTGAAGAGTTTGGACACTTATTGGTCTTGCAAGACTTTGAGAAAAGCTTCATAATTTTACAGCTACCTGAAAGCTGCTGATTAATCTCAACCTAAACCTTTCTTTCTTTCTTTAAAAACACCTTGGAAAGACAAGTCCTAGTGTGTTGTCTCAGGATTTATTGCTGAAAACTGAAAAAGAAATGAGGGAACATTTCCATCTGTGTTTTGGGACTTAGAAATCCAGAGAAGACTCTTTAACCCTGGAAGACAATTAGGAAGTTTAAGGAGTCAGAACAAATTTTCTAAATGGAAAAAAATCCAGATCGTATTTATTATGTCTGGTTGTAAAAAGAATGGAAAAGCAGGGGATGGCAAATCATAAAACCAAATTTCTGGTTTGGCATGGATTCAGGATAGAGAAGACTAAATTCATTAAGGGACTTTAACTGAAGGGAAGAAATAAGAAAACTGGAATTAAATTTTTACAGGCACCTTCTGCTATTTCACTGGAGAACTTGTTTAACGTTTACCATTTTGTGTATTTTGTTTTTCTACCCTCTTTGGGCAACAGATTTCTTCCATTCTAACTCCACACAGTAGCTAAAAGAAGCCACTTTAGCTCCTTGACTTGGAAACCCTCAGATCTCTTACAACATAAACAAACTATTGCTAATTATAAACTCGCCCTCTTATCTTTAAAAGAGCTTGCAATATGTATACACCCCTCCATGTGAAAATTCAACACCCACAGTGCTATGTTGCTAAATCAAATAAGCAGCCTTTTAATGTGCTGGAAATTTTGCATGTTAAAAAGTAAATACTTCCTTCAGAAGTATTTCAGGGAGTGCTGAGTTCCTTTTTTGCTGTGATGTGCATTAGACTTGCGAGGAAAAGCAGCATAAGAAATGACTACACCCACATATGGTTATGGCAGTACTGGGTTGAAT
This sequence comes from Indicator indicator, assembly GCF_027791375.1. NCBI lineage: Eukaryota > Metazoa > Chordata > Aves > Piciformes > Indicatoridae > Indicator > Indicator indicator. The sequence continues at coordinate 41,091,163 of NC_072013.1, forward strand.
GTTAATTACATTTTTGCAAGCTATATTGTGTCACAATGTTAATGTAATCTATCTTTGTATTGTTCCCACTAAGGCTGCCCCATATCTACACCTTATGCTTTGAAGAGACATTAAAAAAGCCTTCTATTATCTTTCCTTATTCTATAGCTGGAAAGCAAACTGTGTTACAGTTGTTAAGTTGTTGCCAAGAGTACCACCAGTGACACCATAAAGTTGTACAAATAATTTCTGAAGGACACAGAACTGTTGGAGTGAGTCCAGAGGAGGGCCACAAAGATGATCCAAAGGCTGAAACACCTCTGCTATAAGGACAGACTGAGGGAACTGGGGTTGTTCAGCCTAGATGAGACTTCAGGGGCACCTTAGAGCTGCCTTCTAATACCAAAAGGGTTCCTACAGGAAACCTGGAGAGGGACTCTTCATCAGGGTGTCTAGCAATAGGACAAGGGGGAGTGGTTTTAAGTTGAGGGAAAAATAGGTTTAGAGTGAATTTTAGGAAGTTCTTCAGTATGAGGGTGGTGAAACTCTGGAACAGGATGCCCAGGGAGGTTGGGGATGCTTCCTCTCTGGGTGTGTTCAAGGCCATGTTGGATAAGTCCTTGAGCAGCCAAGTCTAGTTGAGAGGTGTCCTTGCCCATGCTGAGGAGGTTGTAATAGATGATCTCTGAGGCCCCTTCCAAGCTAAGGTGTTCTATGATTCGATGATTCTAGTACCTCACCAAGCAGCACTGTTTTTTCTCAAGTGTCTGCAAGTAGGTCTGAAGTTGTAGTAGTCACACATTCCTTAAATTCCTAACAAACTAAAAAAAATCATAATATTTTCAAGATAAGTAAATTCCAAGTGAATTAGAAACCTGATTCATCTTACCTCTTTGTCTTACTCATATATGAGAGAGCATTATGGAGAACAGTACTCTCAGTGGCCATTCCTATACTTTGACACTAAGCTCAACAAGTATTAGAATCTTAGCAGATGAATAAATTTTCAGACCGTAAAACTTCTGTCATAGAACCACAGAATCACAGAATCAGCCAGGTTGGGAGAGACCTCCAAGATCATCAAGTCCAACCCATCACCCAACACCATCTAATCAACTAGACCGTGGCACTAAGTGACTCACTCAGTCTCTTCTTAAACACCTGCAGGGATGTTGACCCCACCACCTCCCTATGCAGCTCATTCCAATGGGCAGTCTCTCTTTCTGTGAAGAACTTCTTTCTAAGATCAAGCCTAAACTTCTCCCAGCACAGCTTGAGACTGTGTCCTCTTATTCTGCTGATGGTTGCCTGGGAGAAGAGACCAACCCCCACCTGACTACAACCTCCCTTCAGGTAGTTGTAGACAGCAATGATGTCTCCTCTGAGCCTCCTCTTCTCCAGGCTAAACACCCCCAGCTCCCTCAGTCTGTCCTTATAGCAGGGCAGCCTCCCTCAAGCCACTCCTCATAGGGCTTCTGTTCCAGACCCCTCCCGAGCTTTGTTGTCCTTCTCTGGATACATTTGAGCATCTCAACATCTTTCTTGTCTTGAGGGGCCCAGAACTGGACACATGTAACTGAAGGAAGCAAATCCCACAAATGATGACCATGACCCATAAAACTGCACTTCCATCTCCTTCTTCAGAGTATATTCTGGAAACAGCTCATCCTTGCTAAGACTACCTCTGAGGAAAGAGCATCTTGAAGCGACCAACGCTCTACACTTCAGGAAAGGTATGGTCCCACAACACAGTCCTGGTTGAATAGTGTTAGCAAACAACAACCAATAATTTCTGTAGTGAATGCCAAATAAACCATTTGCTGACAAATGTCTTCATTATTCCTCCATCCTCAGAGATAGTGGCATAGTATTCAGCTATTACCCTACTGTCTTTTAAATGACAAATGCTCAGAATAAAATTTTTATGAATACATATATATTCCTTTATTTGATCATCCTTGAGGGGCAGCTTTTACTGTCCATGTGCAATGCAACTGACATTAATAGGCTAAATTATATACTGGCATAAATCCACTGAGTTTGCAACAGGCTGGGCTTTAGCCTTTTGTTATTATTTAATGGGAAAATAAACATTCACACTGGAATTTGTGAAAGGGAATGATAAGAGGGTTGTACAGGTCAGTTTCTTATTAATGAAACAGAGGCATTTTCAACTCTGAGCTACTCAGATGAATCTGAGGCAGGTCAGAAGTAACCAAAAGTCATTAACATCTGACAGATGGGTCACAACCTGTGTAAAATGAGTTGGTGCTCTCAACCCGGTAGATAAAACATCAGCATAATTGGTGTTAATTTGTACCCCTGGTGGCAGTCTTAGCAGTGAGGCCAAAGATTGAAGGGGCATGAAAATTAAACTATCCTGTCAGCCATAAAGGTCCTTTCAGGTCAGGAGTGAAGTGCATTAACAGGATACTAGGGAGGAATTTCTACTGTCATTTCCTGGGCTGTGAACAAGCCAAAGACTCAGTGACAAAATTCAGTAAAATGATGCATTTCCCACATATTACAAACACTGAGGGGTTTTATTTGTTCTTTTTATTTTTCTCCTTTTTTTTTTTAATGGATTTATTTATTTGAGAGAGAGAAAATAAATTCCAATCAGAAATATAACGGTAGCGAGAACCAAGAGGGTCAACAGCTAACTTCCATATCAACAGCAAATTATTGCATCAGTGTCAGGATCTGTGGATAATCACTGCGACCAGGGACAGAATGAGAGGACACACTCTCAAGATGTGCCAGGGGAGGTTTAGGCTGGATGGCAGGAAGAAATTCTTCCCAAAAAGAGAGACTGGCCATTGGAATGGGCTGCCCAGGGAGGTGGTGGAGTCACCATCCCTGGAAGTGTTTAAAATAAGACTGGATGAGGCACTCAGTGCCATGGTTTGGTTGATTAGATGGTGTTGGGTGATAGGTTGGACTTGATGATCCCAAAGGTCTCTTCCAACCTGGCTAACTCTGTGATTCTGTGATGTATTTTTTCAGCTGAGAAGCCATAAGTGTGTGTCTTGATAGCAAAAGAATTGACCACGTAGATAATTAGCCTTAAGTACTAATTAGCCTTAAGTACTTTACAGTCCAGAGTTAACTTCTAGCAGAACTTCTTATTTTGAATTGACAGTGAGATGGTGAAACAAGTTGTAACCTTTGTCAGTCTAATGCAATCGAGAGTTAACACCAGGCATGTGTATCCTTTTCATTCCTGGCTGCACAGGAGAATAAACTTTGCAATTAAATTGGAAAAGCATGGAGATGTTGAAAAGATGAATGTCTTCACATTGTCAGCTAACAGAAAACCTGGCTAGGGCTGGTTAAGAAATTTCTGCAGTTATGTGGCTCTGTACTAAGGAAGACAAGATTCAAAAATGGGGAGCAGGCAAAAGTAACATTTCAAGGGATATTTGTGTGGAGTATGTTCACCCCTTGTCAAACCTGGCAGATATCCTCAAGAAATGAAATAAATCCTCTGAAGATTTAATCTTAGATTCAGATTTCCTTTGGTCTAAAAGGAAGGAATCCTGAGTGAGCTGCAGAGTTAAGTAACTCGGATGTGGCTTTCATGTGCAAATTTCTTTTGACTCAGTGAAACAACAGCCCCCAGAGTCTGGACTGCTGTCCACACAACCAGGCCTGCATATGAATGCAAATGACTTCATTATAGGCCAAGTCTCCCTGCACCAACGAGCTGCACAGGACACTTGCAGTGATACCAGCTTTGTGTGCAGCTTTCTTGCTTGTTTCTCTTTCCTGTCTGAAAATGAGAGCCATCTTAGCTGTTGCTAAGGAGTAGGAAAGGGGTCCAGTGGGGCAGGGGATTCAAAACTTTTCTTTTTGTTAGTGTCTCTTTTACTCTGACAACTGGTCACTTTTGTATTACCTTGTTCTGCTGTCATCTGGAATTTCATAACAGTCACCTCGAAATGACTCTGAATTCTGTTCAGCTTGCTGTATTGCTCAACTCATTGAATGCACAGACCAAAGAATATATTCAGCAGCAGTAGCAATAAAAAGAAAAAAAAAATCAGTAGTTTTCAGCTAAGTATGGCACAACCTTTTATAAGAAATATTCAAGGAACATATAAACAGCAAAGACAGTTCTTTATGTTTATATATACTTTTACTATTCTAGCTCAGAGACCTCTGTACTGTAAAGAGCATTTCAGATAAGCACTCCAAGCTTTTGTTTGTCTTGAGAGACAGGCTCACAAGTCTTTCTAATTATGCCACACAAGTAGAGCACTTCAACAGATTGGGTTAAGAGTACATCCTGCAGAGCTTCTTAACAGTTCCTGCAGCTAAAAGATCTTTTTAGGTGAGGTGGGAAATGTGAAGTTGTATCATACCACTGAGTAATTGAATTTGGATTACTCAAAGCATATGTGTGGGCTGTCATCCCCCAAAGGAGATTTTATCTCCTGCTGGAGAGATTTTAGGCAGTTTTCATCATTGGTGGCTTGTGGACAGGACCTACATTGACAATGTATTGTAAAATATGGTTCAGAATTCTAGATTCAAGACCAAAGCTAACCAAGTCTGCATTCCATTTCAGACCCATGCCTGACTCCTTCCTCCTTTAAACTACAAAATCTGCAGGGTGTTCAAGCAGTAGTGCAGTGAAGCATGGGCAAGCAGCTAATGAGTCTTTCCAACTATTAAACAGAAGGAGGCATTTCCCCATGGTGCTGATATTTAGATTAAGCAGATCTAAGAAACAGTCCTTATGTGAGAATTTGTAGCCAAGTCCTGAAGATTATTCCATTGATTATTGAGAAACTCTATCTCAGACAAATAGCTTTAGCTTTCTACTAGCTGCAGGACTTCAGCTCTGCATTTTGCTGTAGGTGTTTTCTGAGTAGAGAGCATACACATGAACTGTTATATCAGCCCTCACTTTCATGTGTTTGAGTGCAGAAGGAAGAGACCAGATATGCTGTTTGGCTAAAATACTGTTTCTTAAAAGTCTAAGCATGAAAAGAAAATCTATCAATATTTCTCTCTTATGGACACAATCACGTTTCTGGTGAGAAAAAAGATTGCACCTAGAAGAGGAAATTAAAGTATGAAGCATGATCCCTCATCATCTCTGGAAAAAATTAGTTGTGCATTCTGCACAATCAGGCTATTAACATCAAGAACTGCATCTCACAGGTGGATGTAGGTGTTTGAGGGCCATTAAGCACCGAGCATTTCCTCAGATGAATCACAATTACACGATCACCGCTCCCGAGTCGTGTTGTGCTGATCCGTCATGAAGATTTATTAGTCCTTAACATTTCTCATTGTTTACTGAAGACAGGAGTGCTTGGTGCTTGAAGGTGATCTGACACTCCACTGGTTGCTAGTATTGCATGTTCCAATGCATACGAAAATAACATATGGATGCCTAGTACCGAACACCAGTATCGACTAGTAACAAACATCTAGTATCAAACATCAGCCCCTAGAAATACCTTGAAGGGTAGAACCATAGAATCATCATAGAATCATAGAATCAGTCAGGGCTAGGAAGGACCACAAGGATCATCTAGTTCCAACGCCCCTGCCATGGGCAGGGACACCTCACATTACAGCAGGCTGGCCAGAGCCTCATCCAGCCTGGCTGCAAACACCTCCAGGGATGGGGCCCCAACCACCTCCCTGCACAACCCATTCCAGGCTCTCACCACTCTCATGGGGAAGAACTTCTTCCTCATGTCCAGTCTGAATCTCCCCATTTCCAGCTTTATTCCATTCCTCCGAGTCCTGTCACTACCTGATAGCCTAAAAAGTCCCTCCCCAGCTTTCTTGTAGCCTCCTTCAGATGCTGGAAGGCCACAAGAAGGTCTCCTCAGAGCCTTCTTTTCTCCAGACTGAACAGCCCCAACTCTTTCAGTCTGTCCTCATAGGAGAGGTGCTCCAACCCTCTGACCATCCTGGTGGCCCTTCTCTAGATATGTTCCAGCATGTCCATATTCCTCTTGTAATAGAGGCTCCAGAACTGGATGCAGTACTCCAGGTGGGGTCTCAGCAGAGCTGAGCAGAGGGGGAGAATCCCCTCCCTTGACCTGCTGGCCTCACTTCTCCTGATGCAGCCCAGGCTCTGGTTGGCTTTCTGGGCTGCAAGTGCACACTGACAGCACATGTTGAGCTTCTCGTCCACCAGCACCCCCAAGTCCCTCTCCTCAGGGCTGCTTTCCAGCCACTCACTGCCCAGCCTTACCTATATTGTTGCTTGGGATTGCCTCGACCCAGATGCAGGACCCTGCACTTGGTCTTGTTGAACCTCCTGAGGTTGGCTTGTGCCCACCTCTGCAGCCTGTCCAGGTCCCTCTGGATGGATCCCTTCCCTCCAGCCTGTCTGCTGCACCACACAGCTTGGTGTCATCAGCAAACTTGCTGAGGGTGCACTCAATGCCACTGTCAATGGCACTGACAAAGATGCTGAACAAGACTGGTCCCAGGACTGAGCCCTGAGGGACTCCACTTGTCCCTGGCCTCCACTGGGACATGGAGCCATTGACAGCCACTCTTTGGGTGTGGCCATCAAGCCAGTTCTTTATCCATCTCGTGGTCCACCCATCAAACCCATGTGTCACCAGTTTGGAGACCAGGATGTCATGCAGGACAGTGTCGAATGATATCAGTTGCTTCCCCTCAGGGGCTTATAGGCCCCTGGCTACCTTCCCACATCTTATAATAAGCACACAGCTATTTTATATTGCATTAGCCTGATGTCCGTGTGCTTGAACATATGCTGTTGTCTGTCCTGGGCATATATCCAAGGAGACTGCCTGCAAGTGGTATTCTCCTCCAATCCATTGTATGTTCTGAGAAATCATATGATCCCTCTGGTTTTCCAGATACCATGGTTATAAACTGTCAAAACTGACCTCGTGTCATGTTTCTCTTTTGCTTTCTTCTGTTAACACTGTCCTAGATCTTCAGGTTCAAGTATGATGGAGTGCAGCAGTATGCTTCTGTCACAAAAGGAACAGATTTTCTCCAATCAGACATGGTATTACATAGGCTCTGCATGTTTCTAGGCTGTGCAAATTGAATGTTAAAATATACTCTTCTGTCCCCCAAAGAGCTGAATTCAAATTTTCCTGGCCAGAAACTCAAGGTGGTTCTGATATATGCAATAAAACTGTCCAGCACTTGGGACCTCTTGACAAACTTTTTCTTCAAGTATGCCACATTCAGTTCCAGTTTGTACTTTCACAACATGTGTGACCTTACTAGTGTGAGGTGTTGGAACTAGATGATCCTTGTGGTCCCTTCCAACCCTGACTGATTCTATGATTCTAACATAAGCCACAACTGGCCACAACTGGAGCTCTGTCCTCTGACTCTGTTCACAGGAAATTGTAGGTGGTTTTTCTTTTTGACCATGTTCACAGCAAATTTCACCACCACTCTGCACTAGCTGTGTTTGTTAATACAGTGACTAGGACAAAGCCATTCGGGTCCTCTCTTGCAGGTTAAGGAGTAGCTCTACCACCATAGAGATGTCCTCCTGGGCAACTGGAGAGTCTGTCTGTCCCAAGGGGGGTGACACTGGAAATTATGTTATTTCATTCCATAATATTGCATCTCTCTTTCCTGGGGCTGTTTAATCTTGAGAAGAGAAGACTGAGAGGGGATCTGATCAATGTCTATCAATAGCTGAGGGGTGGGTGTCAAGTGGAGGGGGCCAGGCTCTTTTGGGTGGTTCACAGTAATAAGACAAGGAGCAATGGGTTCAAACTTGAACAGAGAAGATTTCAGCTCAACATGAGGAGAAACTTCTTTGCAGTGAGGGTGACAGAGCACTGGAACAGGCTGCCCAGGGGGTTGTGGAGTCTCCTTCTCTAGAGACTTTCCAAACCCACCTGGATGCATTCCTGTGCAGACTACCCTAAGTGATTCCCCTGATTTGGCAGGGGGGTTGGACTCCATGATCTCTGGAGGTCCCTTCCAACCTCTAATGCACTGTGATACTGTGATATAAACTGACTGCAGAGTCAATTCTGCCTTTTTTTTCCTCTCTCTCTTATCCCAACTGGACCTTATCTCTTGTTTGATATATTGGGGCGTCCTCTAGCAGGCTGGGCAAAGGTAATTTCTTCTGTGCCATCCGGACCTAAAGGCATGGAGGGGGTGGAGAGGTATTATGGGGGGGTGGAGAAGGGGGGTGGTTTGAGACCTGGTTGCAGGGGAGGTTTTGGAAGGTGATGGCCTAGTGAGGTTTTTCTCCTCTAAACTTAGACAGCCTCCTACCCTGACAGTACCAGGAAGGAGAACAATCTTAGGTCAGGATACTACCTACAATTCCACAAGAACTAGATATCAAAATCTAGTTCTACACTATTCCCAAAAATATGTCCAGTATTTCTTATAGTTTCAGTATTTTCTGGCTTTACAGCACTGATTCTCTCTCAGACTGACTTTTTAAAGGTCTTTTCCAACAACAGCCATTCAGCTGGTTTGAGAGACAAAAGATTGGAGATATTCAAAACCTGCCTGGACGAGTTCTTGTGCACCTTCTCTAAGTGATCCTGCTCTTGCAGGGGGTTGGACTGGAAGAGGTTTTGAGGTCCCATCCAGTCCCTAACATTCTCTGATTCTGTGCTAATAGTTCTGCAATTATTATTATTATTTTTAAATGAAGAAAAATAGGAACAAAATTGCACGGAGTTACATAATTAAAGATGGCATCATCATAATTCGTGCACTCAAGGGAGTCTACTTAAGGGTGCACAACTGAAGGCTTATTTTGGTGTTTTGTATGTTATAGTTTTTACAATTTTTTGTGTTTTGTATGTTATAGTTTTTACAATTTAGCATCTTTTTCTGTAATTGTTTGCTTTTGGGGATGTGTGTATATATAGATATGTATTTTTAATTGGTAGGAGTGGTATTCAATGTATTCTCCTGGAACTTCTAAGTTTTGTTTCTTTTTTTGTGAGGAAGAATATTTTTAGTCAATACATTCCATGCTTATAGCAGGAAGTGTTTGTCCCAAAAAATTTTAAGACACTGGGACAAAGTTTTACGGTCTATACCTAAAGTTTCATTTATAAAATTCTCACTGAAGTCTATTCTTCAAACTAAAAAAAGGCCACAGGGGTTTATCTCCATTATTACACTAAGTTTCAGATCCAGTTTCTTAGTGGATGTTAAAAGATAGCTTAATGAAGTAAGACCTTGAACACATAAAAAAGACTGAAGTGAATTTTCATTTATGAGGAAACAAATGACTTCAGAAAACACTCAGAAATATTCTTCCAAGATGATCTCAGATTTGAGGCATCCAGTGGTCATTACAGGACTTGTATACAAAATGGATTAGAGTAGCCTTCTCATAAACTCTTATGTGTGAAAAAAAGCCCCAAACCCACAACAACACCCCCACCAAAAAAACCCCAAACAAAACCAAAACCAAACCACCACCACAAAAAAAAAAAACAAACAAAAACCCCACCAACAAACAAAACCCCCAAACCACCACCAAACAAACAAAACCCCCAAACCACCAGCAACCAGCCAAACATAAAACCCCTAACAACCTAAGCACAAGACAAAAAAGCTACCCACTGCTCATAATCCAGAAGGAATATGTTCCTTTGCCTAGCAAACAGCACATAACTGACATTAACATGGTTATTTGGATGGGCTTTTCATTCTCTTGTACTCAGAATCACAAGAGATACAGTATGCAGTTCGCAGAGCCCTGTGGCTTCTCTTCAAAAACTCATGACACCTCGTGGTTATGTTTCAGGGAAGGATAAATTTCTGCATGTTCTTTTCCTGTCCTGTGAATCATCAAAGATGTTCAGTCTGTAGAGCTGTCACAGCTTCCTTGAGCAAAAAGCAGCATTCTGAGATGCTGCCTGTTGAAGAAGAGGACAGGCAGGCATCTCAAGAAGTTCAAAAAGGACTGAAAAGTCTTGCACCTGGAGAGGAGATATTTAAAAGCTGTCTGGAAACAGGTCTTGAGTGGTAGAGTTAGACCAGATGACCTCCAGAGGCCATTTCCAATGCCAACCAGTCTGTGATTCTGTGTCTAGGTTTAGGATTTTTCCGAGTCCAATTTGTGCTAATATCTACACAAAACAAGTTTTAATACAGGTCCATGCTAAAAGTAAAAAATAATGAGAAATGTAGTGCCAAGAACCTTGTGGGACTTGATTTTACAGCAGTAACTCTTCCAACTTTTCTGGAACAGAATCTTTTTCTATCCAGACAAGAGACTAGGTCTTGATGAAAGCTCATCTCCAGTGACATGTAACAAGTTGAAGGAAAGAAAAGTTGAATAAATCTAACATGAAAGACAAATCAGAGCTTAAAAATGACAGTAAAATAATGGGAACAGCTCCTGCTTGTTAGTAAATAGCTTAAGATAAAAATCAAAATACTGAGAAAACTTGGAAACACCATGTCATATTTTTAATCCAAACGTTTTCCTTAGTGTACCAAAAACTCAGAAAAATTCAGCTATTGTCAAGCTGCTGCGACCCCATGGGATCCTGAGCAAAGATGACAATGTTGTTTCCTGTAACTAGTAAGCAAGGACAGGTCACAAACTGTTTCAGATGGCTCTCTGAGGAGTCAAAAACTGTTTTACACCACTTCTTTAAGGACATTACATTCAGTGAAAGAATTCCAAAGTTCACAGTCTCACAGTATATCAGAGGTTGGAAGGGACCTCCAGAGATCATCAGGTCCAACCCCCCTGCCAGAGCAGCATCACTTAGGGTAGTCTGCACAGGAATGCATCCAGGTGGGTTTGGAAAGTCTCTAGAGAAGGAGACTCCACAACCCCCCTGGGCAGCCTGTTCCAGGGCTCTGTCACCCTCACTGTAAAGTTTCTCCTCATGCTGAGCTGAAATCTTCTATGTTCTAATTTGAACCCATTGTTCTTTGTCCTATCACTGTGAATCACCCAAAAGAGCCTGGCCCCCTCCACTTGACACCCACCCCTCAGCTATTGATAGACATTGATCAGATCCCCTCTCAGCCTTCTCTTCTCCACATTAAACAGCCCCAGGGCTCTCAGGCTCTCTTCACAGAGGAGAAGCTCAAGTCCCCTAAGCATCCTCATGGCTCTAAGTTCCTCTTAATGCACAGCTCACCACACTTTCCCATGGGTGCTCATTGCGGGGCACCACCTCCAGCAGTTATATGTTTCTCTATTATTTGAAGAGGGATTTGCATTTGGCACAGAGGATGCTTCTAATACATTGCATAACTTAATAATCCTTCTGTTTGTTTCCATCTCTTTTATTTCAGGGGCCAATATCTTATCATCAAGTGTCAAAATTTCAGAATTGACTACTGGATGTGGCAGCAAACATTCCTCATTGAGGTCATGGCAAATTGTTTTCTGTCTTCTTTACTTACAAAGCTCCAGCAATGCAGCAGCAGAATTTTTGGCTCTCTAGAACAACTGTTTCATCCTTCTGTTTTGCTGTTAAGCTCTGCCAGCACCTCTCTGATTTATTTTATGCTAAGTTCTTAAACGTGATGCTTTGCCATATTTTTGGTATAAAGTGCACAGAAAGATTTGTTAAGCAGCTTGCAAAGGATTTCTTCAAGGGAGGGTAATGTTTGGATGGCATAATGTTGGAATATTTGTTCTTTTTATATTTTAAATAAAGCAAATCTTGCCCATTTGTTTCCTGCTGTTGGCTGGAATATATAAGATCCTGGCAGGAAATGAAAGGACCAAACATTTTGGGATGAAATATACAAATTTCCATCTAAACTATGACCATTCAAAAATGCCATTATGTGACCTCCAGGGAACCCTAGACTAAAATCTCATGCTTCAGTCTTTTTTCCAGGCTGAATTTCATGGTAAATCACAAAGACCTCCCAAGATGTGTATTGAATTTACAGGGAGTACACACAATGCACTGTGTCTTCTCCAGCTAGCCACCTGCAGCCTTGGAATAGTATGGTCACACAAGTAAACCAAATTATTTCAGCTGAGACATTAGGCTGTCAATATTACAGCACATTTTCTGTTTGAGAGTGCTCAGTTCAGAAAATCAAACAACAACTGCAACAACAAAACCAACAAACAACCAAAGCAAAGCAAAACAAAACAAAATAAAATAAAATAAGCAATAAAGACAAGTGCAGGGTCCTGCACCTGGGGAGGAATAAAAGTAGGCACCAGTACAGGTTAGGGGCTGCCCTGCTGGAAAGCAGCTCCATGGAGAAAGATCTTGCAATCCTAGTGGGCAGCAAGTTCTCCAGGGGACAGCAATGTGCCCTGGTGGCCAAGAGAGCCAAGGGTATCATGGGGTGCACCAAGAAAAGTGTGTCCAGCAAGTCTAGGGAAGCTCTTCTCCCCATCTACTCTGCCCTGGTGAGACCACACCTGGAGTATTGTGTCCAATTTTGGGGTCCCCAACTCCAGGGAGACAGGGTTCTGCTGGAGAGAGTCCAAGAGGAAGATTAGGAGACCTGAGCACCTCCCCTTATGAAGAGAGACTGAGACCTGGGGCTGTTCAGAAGACTGAGAGGGGATCTGATCAATGTCTATCAATATGTGAGGGGTGGGTGTCAAGTGGAGGGGGCCAGGCTCTTTTGGGTGGTGTGCAATAATAAGACAAGGAACGTTGGATACAAACGCGAACATAGAAGATTTCACCTCAACATGAGGTGAAAGTTCTTTATAGTGAGGGTGACAGAGCCCTGGAACAGGCTGCCCAGGGGCGTTGTGGAGTCTCCTTCTCTGCAGACTTTCCAAACCCACCTGGATGCATTCCTGTGTGTTACTACCCTAAGTGATGCTGCTCTGGCAGGGAGGTTGAACCTGATGATCTCTTGAGGTCCCTTCCAACCTCTAACATGCTGTGATTCTGTGAAACAAACAAAAAACCCAACACAGAGGATATTTAACAATTAATCAAGAGACAATTTGCAGCATAAAAAATATTTGAATGGATCTCAAAGAAACCATCACAAATATTTTCATGTGCTGAAATGTTCCTCAAAAGCTTTATCAGTAACAAGGAAACGAGTCAATTAAAAAATGGTAGTTTTGTATGCAGTGTGGAGCTTTATTCACTGTGCTGTTACATTTCCATCCATTAAATTATAGTTTCTGGTTGTAGTAATCTAATTGTTATATTTCTATGAATATGAAATGGTCTGCTACGAAGCCTGTCTCCTTTGCAGTAGCAGCAGTATAAAAACAATGGCTTTTGTGGGGGTTTTAAAATTTATTTTCTACTTTTGATGTGTGTAAATTGTTGACAGAGAGCTAATAGATTCATCCATCTTTTTCTAGAACCCAAGAGGAAGCTGAATTTTTCCACGTGTGCACATCCAATGTCTTTTGTGGTTTAAAGCCTTGCAGGACATCTCTCCAACCTGATCTTTCAAAGTGTTGTACAAATTGATGTGGTTAAGCAGCCTCCCTCATGAACTACTGGCATCAACTCTTTTAACCACCATACAAATTGAATACTTTTGTACCAGCCTATTTTCTGTTCCATCTCACTCAGTTCTTAAGCATTTTTGCAAAGCAGAGAAGCAGTTACCTTGGAACTGGTTTGAAATATACAACAGCTCTTACAAATGCAAAGGAAAAATCTCTTTATGGCTATGTCTTAAATATTTATTTTGGAAGAAAGCAGCACAGCTAAATCAGTATAAACTTTGCATGGAGCCCAATAAGGTTTATTTAAAGCAGCTGTGATGTCAGCTTAAAAATTATAGTCAATAACATAAAATTTTGAAAGGTAGCTATTAGTTTTCTGAAGCCAAACAACTATTTTGCTTTCTTTTTCAATCAGATCATAATTTTTAGATTAAAAAAAAGTAAATAATCAATTCTAATCAGTTTCAAAACAGCAAATAGTTTGAAACCTTGTCACAATAATTAATGCACTCAAAGAGAAGAATGAGAGGCAGAGCCAAATTTGGAGCACAGAGGCCAATTTAACACTTATAAATCTTACAAGAAAAAAAAAATCCCCTTCATTATGGCACAATCTTCGAGTAATCAGATTGCTTTTATTGTTTGTACTAAGATGTCTGACTAAATTTAATGAAAGATTTGGGGAATGTGATCAAGACAACATGTAAGGCATTTTGCTGCACTTAGA